>NC_056735.1:1238979334-1239101834 GCF_019279795.1 Protopterus annectens | reverse complement strand
GAAGAACCGGGAAGGGATGTCCACTTCCCCCTCTGTTATCTACTATATATTTAGAGCTGTTAGCAAATGTATGAAGGATTTACAGGTTCTAGTATATAACTGGTGTGGTAATCAAGGAAAAGTTAGCCTTATTTGCAGATGACATTATTTGTACTTGATAAAGCAAACAGACATTTTGGTTTGTGATATATTTTGATACAGTTTCAGATCTCTTCGGGAAATAAAACAGATGAAGATAAAACAAAATCTATAGAGGTAAATGATGTACCCACACATGAATTGATTTATCACTACCCCTATTTATGAGAAAATAAGATGAAGTATTCAATTGCATGAATTAAAAATTATTCTGATAAGTCAGCTTGGGATATGTGGGAAGAGACTTAAAAGATAAAACACAAATTATGAAACTGGAAATTCTTGATTATTGATATACATGGTAATGCACAAGCAGTGAAAATGTTTTTAGTTCCTTTGGCCTCATATACAGTTCAGGTGTGTTTTATTAATCAGAGGAAGATTTGTGGTTGACAATTAATAAATAATTAAAGGAATTTTTTGGGAGTGGAAGACGACAAGAGTTGAGGGATAAGCTGATTTTCTCTATAGAGCATGACAGTTTGGAGCTATCTGATTTCAAGGAGGTAATTTAAAGTTATGCAGTTAAGGCTCATACACACAACTGAAACATAAACTTCACTTTCAGTAAGGTAAAAAGCAGTGACTGAGTGACAAAGTGGGCAACAGGCTGATGTAGCTTGTGTACCAGAAGGTGCCAAGTTGGTTTCCAACCATCCCCATAATGTCAAGGATGACTTTTCCTTCTCTACCTAACAGCCTATGACACTGGAGTTTGACATGTTTTTTATTGACAAAGAAACTAAATAATTAATGGGTGGAAATAATTCATGTCCAAATCCAGATAAATAGTAAATCAGCAGAAGAAAAAGTGAGAATGCAGAGCTCATCTAAAACATAATACATTTAATAAAATAAAAACATAAAAATGAACTGTAAAGTAAAAAAATACCAAATGGATAAGCGCTTTCAGACCTGGTAAGGTACTTCCTCTGATCTTTAAACAGTTCTACAGTTAAACAGCCGTGGTGGTATTCAAAGAACAGTCTTCAAAATATGACCAATAATGACAAAGAGTAAAAAAAAAAACTCAGCCTAACACCTAGTATATCATACTCAATCCAGATTGCTATAACAAGCACTAATGAACTAACAGTAGGAAGTACAACTACCTATCTAAAAAAAATGTAACATAGCATAGATCCAACCTTAAAACTAACAATGGAATCATAAGTTATCTAAAAATAAACAAAAATCAAACCTGCCATCTGTAGACAGAGAATTTGAAAGAAATTGCAAGCTCAAATAAAATAATAACAATAAATAAGCAGATAAATCAATCTTTTACTATCAAAGTCTCATGCCAGTATTGAAAATATCTATTAAATAACACACCAGGAAAGTTTAAATATCTTGAATACTAAATGTCCTTATCAGTGTGAATACGGAAAAGAGTGTTAACATAGTTCCTGCAGGGGTGTGAAACTAGGATCGAGTGCTAACATGGGTCCTGCAGGGGTGTGGACACAGGATCGAGTGCTGACATGGGTCCTGCAGGGAGGCAAGTCCAGGAGTTCAATACTGTGATCTTCAGCATTTTGGTCTTTCAATGTTACGGTTTCAAGATTGTCATTTTCAAGACTGTGGGCTTGAAGGTATAAACCACACACATATATTTAAGTAGCAGGGGCTATGGGGGGCACAGCCCCCCATATGGGAAGTACAGGGGGGCATGCTTCCCTGCTTATACTTGGAGAAGAGTAATATGGTTTGTGTTTTATTTGTTTCTGTATGTACTTATGCTGGAATATAGTTAGTGCTGGTGTCCTGTGTGTTTTCAGTATTTTGAGTTTGCAGTATTTTGAACTTTCAAGATTTTGCTCTCAGGATTTTGGTCTTCAGGATTTTGATCCTTCAGGATTCTGTAGCGCTCCCATATGTATATACATACATATATATATATATATATATATATATATATATATATATATATATATATATATATCACACACACACACACACACACATATACACATACATATAAAATTTGATTTTTGGAAAGTTTGACTGGGCATTAATCCCATTTTTATTGGAGGCCCGGGGAGAAAAGTTCATAAGGCATAATACAAGTTTTACTTATATATATATATATGGTATATGTGTGTGTGTGTCCATCTCTCTCTCTATATGTATATATATATATATATATATAGATATATATATATATACACACACACACACACAAGAAATGTGTATTAAATTACAATAAATTATAGAGATTAGATCAACAGAGGAAAAAAACATGATTGCATCAGAAACAGGCAATAAAGATGCATATGTATATATAATTATCTAAGTATAATTATAATTTATATTTGAATATTATGGAGAAAGAAGAAATAATAAGGTACAGGAGGTGCAGAAACAGAAACCTGACATGTTGTACCCGAACTGTAGCTGCCGCCGCTTCTTTGTTGAAAAGCATAGTCAAGAATTCTAATATAGAGGAAATGGGAGCTTAGTAGGGATCAATGTTATTTTGAGAAACCCATGTAGAAAATCTCTTCCATTTGCTAAGGTACAACTTCCTAGTAGAGGATTTATGGGAAGATATTAAAATTTGCTGCATTTCATTTGAGAGGTTATGGAACCTGGCTATGTTGGGAATTGGAGCAGACAAGCTATCAGTTTTAGGGACTAAAGGGATGGATGAAGAGCCCCCAACGAATGCGTCAGAAGGTCTGGAACTGGGTCCAGATTCCAAGGCTCTTCCAACAGATGAAGTCAAAGGAAGGGAACCAAATCTGATAAGGCCAGTGAGGGGCTATTAGAATGATGGTCCTTCCCAGGGCTTTTGCTTTCTGTAGTACTTTGGGTATCAAGGGAATTGGTGGGAATGCATAGAGGAGACCCGGAGGCCAATCGTGTACGAGTGCGTCCCTTGGGAATCTCCCAGAGGAGGAATCCGGGCAAAGTAGCTTCTGCATTTTGTGTTCATGTGGGAAGCAAAAAGATCACAGCAAGGCTGGCCCCATCTGTGGAATATTCTCTCCGCTATCTCTTTTTTGAGGGACCACTCATGAGGTAACAAAATTGCCCTGCACAGTTTGTCTGCAATCACGTTGGAAATCCCCAGGATGTGCGTTGCTATCAGAAAGTGCTGGGTGGATGTAGCCCACTGCCATACTCTTAGGGCCTCTTGACAAAGGGGATAGGACCTGGTTCCTCCTTGTTTGTTCAGTACCAGACCACTTGACATGTTGTCTGTCTGAATCATAACTGTCCCCAGAGGGAGAGAGTCCTGAAAGTACTGCAACACCAAAAGTACTGCTCCCATCTCCAGGACATTTATATGCAGATGTGTCTCTTGTTCAGTCCATGTGTCTTGGGCTGTTCTCCACTGAAAATGCTCCCCCCACCCTATCAGGGAAGTGCCTGTGGTCACTGTGGCTGATGGTGAGGGTAGGATAAAAGGACAATCTACCGTTACTTGAAGAGAGGTCAACCACCACCGAAGATCCTTTTTGCATGCGTTTGTTACAATAATGAAATGAGACATTGGGAGCTCTTAATAAGACCATTGAGTGAACAGCAGCCATTGTAGAATTCGCATGTGCATGCAACCCAACGGTATCACTATTATTGCAGCTGCGATCATGTCTAACAACTTTAGCACTTCTGATTCTGGAGCCTTGTCTCTGGCTATGATGTTCTGGACTTGCTGACGAAGTAGTAAAATTCTTTCTGCTATAAGTTTTAAAGTGGTGTCCAAACCTGCTCTGATAAAAGCAATATGTTGCGATGACGACAAGGCAAATTTTTCTGAATTTATGGTAATGCCCAGTTGACTGCAAAGAGCAAGAGTGGTGTCCCTGGCTTATATTAGCTGATGCCTGTTGGTGGTTGTGAGGAGCCAGGCGTCTAAGTATGGAAACACCTAGCAAGCTGGGAGGCTACTTTGTCTAAAGCTCCTGCAGCTACCATACCCTGAAAAGTATCTCCAAGCTCTTTTAGGAGGTCTCTTTGCAGTCTTGTGAAATGTGTGAGATAGTTCAGTGAACGCATGGCAAAAGTCGCTGAACTGTACATGCGCTTCCCATGTCTATCAATGAGCCTAGAGTCTCTGTTAGGAGGATGGATAGAGAAAGAAGTTTCTGACATCTACTTTTTGGTGGCTATCACCACCACCATGGCATCAACCGGAACTCCCTTAGTGAGAAAGGACTTATCCTGAAGGGCAGAGATAAATGTATTGGACCTCCTAGGGACAGGCTCCATGGTGTCCAGAGACTCCCACGCCCTTCATGAGACCAGCTCCATGAGCTCATCGAAGGGTGGAAACACCCAAGAGGTGGAGAGTTGAGACAAAAAAGCCTTCAGGAGAACCGACTCATCTTCAATAGGGTTGGTGGGCTTCCAGCCACCCCTCTGCTTAAGGATTTCTAATATCTCTGCAAATGAAATATCTTCAGAGGGGAACCATGGGGACCCTTCTGATTCATCTAAGTCAGTATCAGATGTGAAAGACTCCTGCGGGGAGTCTAAGTGCTTCCTCTTGCAAATTCTCTTCCTGAGAACCTCATCAGTTGGAACGTCTGGTGAGGTCTCGGAAGAGTAGGGGCCACCCAGTGGGGCTTCCTGAGGCTCAGGGTCTCTAAGCTTCAAAGGGATCTGTGAGGCAGAAGTGGACACAGGCACTTTTGGGGAGGAGGTAGTTGGACCTGAAGCTGTAAGATGTCCTGGGGGATATCACTCTCCTCATGGCTTTGAAGGTACCTCTGTTCTGATTTAAAGGAACTGCTGGATCCGAAGAAACAACCAATCCCCTTGGCACTGGAACAGTGGGCTCTGAACCAGAGGTAGGAGCCGAACTCATCTGAGCCAAGGTCCTGAGAGGCAAAGTCAAAAGCAGCAGGTTAGTCCGACTATCCTCCCTGGACCCAACCAGAGAGTGTCTGCTCCTAGACTCCTCGATGGGCGCTGAGGAAGTCTGAGTAAATGAAACCGATGGCACTGGAGCAGGCATCTGCTCCGAAGGCTCAACAATCATCAGGTCCAACTCCTTTGGCTCCAATGGACCAGTATGGCTTGGAGGAGGAAAAGAAGTCGATGGCATAACAGTCTTCAGTTCTGAAACCACTTGGGTCAGAGCTGATAAAAATTTAGCAAACACCGCTGCCTGTATCAACTTCTGCACCAGACAATCTCTATCCAAATCAGATAGGCTGATCGAGGAACGAGATGAATGTATGGAGGGTGGTACCGACTGGAGAATGGGAGACTTTAATTCTTCCGAAACCGGATCTAGGACTGGGGAACGGCTCCGAAAAGACAGGATGCTCATCTCCGAAGGCTGTGGAGCCAACGTCAACTTTTTTTAGATTTTGTCACATCAGTAGAAAAAGCCTTAAAAGACATTGAAGACTTGGGAGACTGGCTAGATTTATCCTGGTCACTCAAAGCTTCCTGAAAGGAAGATTTTAAAAGTTCTCTATCAATTACTTTTCTTTTTCTCTCATGTAATACTCTGCTAGAAAAAGAATGGCAAATGGTGCAGCTCTCTTGCAAGTGCAAGGCTCCGAGACAGTAAACACAATTTACGTGACTATCTGTCACTGACATCTTTTGTCCACACTTTGGACATTTTTAAAACCAGACTTGGGATGTTTTTCTTTATCCTGGTCAGCCATGATACTATCTACTATACCAAGAATACTTGGGTTATTCAACAAGAAAGTACACACACACAAACTTTAGAAATTTTAGAATACACTATAATACAAACTGTAAATAGCCCCTAAAAAGAACAAATGGGCTGTATAAATGTATAAACGCGCACACACACACACACACACACACACACACACACACACACACACACACACACACACACACACACACACACACACACACACACACACACACACACACACACACACACACACACACACACACACACACACACACACACACACACACACACACACACACACACACACACACACACACACACACACACACACACACACACATGCACACAAACAAACACACACACACACACACACACACACACACACACACACACACACACACACACACACCAAATGTAACTATCTATAAATGCTTGTAAAACACTATACTAATTATCTATATAAGGGACACCAAGAAGGGAAGGGATATGAAAGGCCTATAAAAAGCGAAGGACAAAAGGAGAAAGAGAACTATCAAACTTTAAAGCTATAAAGATCTAAGTTATAACTAGCAATGACTATCAACAACTAAGAGAAAAAATTTAGAAAGTTTTATAGAAAAACTATACTGGCCTGAGCTGTGCTTGGAAACCTCTAATCTGTTGCAGAAAACTAGATCTGGGGTAACTCAAAGTGCATCATGGGACAGGGACTTGGCCTCGAGCTGTCTGAAGACCTCGAGCTTTGCAGAAGGCTGACTCGGAGCCGAGGAGCAGCTCCGAACCATCTGTAAGAATGAATGGCGAGACAGAACAACTTCACATAGAATATTTAAAGATGAAGATATATAAATGGAAAATAAGAGAGAAGTAAGGGTAGACTAAGAACACTAAGACAGAGATAGTGGGCATATAGTAGATGGCAAGGAGTTTGGAAGAGAAAGGAAAGACAGTGCAAGAGAAAGAATATAGGAAGATGAAAATAAAAGTGTCAGTTTAACCTGGAGAAAGGCAAAAACAGAGACTGGAGTTAAGAAGGTATTATTTTAGGGTATGCTTAAAAATGGGACTTGTACTGTTGCTCTTTTTCCATGTTTTGGCTACTATGCAGCGGTATAAACTAAGTCTTATTTTTTTAATTTTACGGCTTTTAAGAAGCTGTTTCTCAGATGAGTGAGATGGACAGTTAGGATGGTATTATTTGAGAATGTTACTGATGGATGGACAGCAGAAAAGATTGTGTGGGCAAGTAGAAGTTGAGTACTTGACGTAACTGGGCAATTCAAGCCAATTTGATGTTTTCATTTTATTTAGTTATTTATCTGACACTTGTTAAACAGGTTTGTCCTACTGAGCCCATTTTCAGTGGACACCTGAGGAGAAAAGCTCCAGAGTTGTATAGACCAAAAAGTAGTAAATATATACGAAAAATATTTATGAATACAGAAAAAAAACATGAAAAACTTGTAGTAAATACATTTGCAAGATCAGGGTAATAATTTTTTTCTAAAAAAGAATGGTGGTATTAGATAGGAAAACAGTGAGTTAAGAAAGGAAAAATAAAGCGGTGTTAGTTTATAACTTATCTTAAGAGAGGGTGTTAAAGTAGAGCTTAATTATGATATACAGAAAATAAAGTAGAGCTTAAGATATACATATTTACATGGCTTTTAGTAGCCTTGCTTGTGGAGTTAAAATGAAATAAACAGTGTGTTTACATTAGAGAAAATAGTGGAGTCTAATAATTGTGTACAGAGTACTGGAGAAAAAGGGGTGTGGAGGATTAGTTGGGGGTCATGGCAGAGGCAGGACCTTATGTTAAGGAAGGGTTGTTTTAGCTCCTACTTAACACGAGCGCCATTCATAGCAGAGCAGTGATGAATTTTATATGACAGGTTTCAAATCTAGCTATCTGTTATAACATAGTTCTAGTTTTGTGATGAAGGAGATTTCAGTATCAGTAACAACTGGTGAGGCATACAGCAGACAAGGTATAAGGTATGCATTTGTCAGCATGACTAAGGAAGAGTTGGTGAGGATTTGTTTGGATCTGTACCAAGTTTTTGATGTGTTTTATTTATACAATTTTCTACATGAAGATCAAATTTCAGTTGATCACCCACTGTGATGCGTAGTAACTTGGTATGAGATACAACTCCAACATCTGTGTAGTTAAGAGAAGTTATTTTGAAGTTGCTTCTGAGAAGTGTTAGACATTTGGGGAGAAATAGTAATAGCTTAGTTTAGAGGGATTTAGGAAGAACTGGTTTTAACTGAGCCAGTGTTCAATGGAGTTTAAGGCATTTTGGGTAATGGAGTATAAATGGGAAGAGTGTTTGATGAGCAGATGAGGGTGGAGTTGTCAGTATACTGGATGACGGAAGCCTGTTGGGAGGAAGTATGCAAGCTGTTAATAAAGGTGCTTAAGAGAATAGGTCCAAGCATACAGATTTGGGGCACATTGGCATTAACTGGAGAAAAGATGAGTATGCAGACAGCCATTTTACATATTATTGCAGATGAGAACCAGCTGATTGTTGTAATAGACAGACCAAGTGCAGACATTTTAGAGGATAATTTGGAGTGAGAGACTGTGTCAAAGGCTTTGGACAGATCTAAAAACAGGGAAGAGACCAAGTTATTCTTATCTCTAGCTTTGATAATGATACCTAAGAAGGTAACCATGGCAGTTGTTGTGCTATGGTATGGGTGAAAACCACATTGGGTAGAGGTTAGTAGACTTTCTGGAAGAAGCTATGTTAAGATTTGCTGATGTAAGCATTTTTCTATCATTATAGAGAGGGTGGTTAAGATAGCAATAAGCCTAAAGTAGGTTATTTTGGAGGTGTTACCACCTTTGTAAAGCATTATGATGTAGACATGTTTACAGAGAGATGGGACGTGATTCTTTAATGGATATATTGATCAAAATGTAGACTGGATTAGCAATGAAAGTAGCCCCAAGCTTTAGATATTATATAGCTAGGGTGAGCAGGCCTTCAGCTTACTGAGTATGTGTCTTATATGTCAGGTAGAGTCAGTTTTTAAGGAGAAAAGAAGTTTAGTGGAAGTGGAAACCTCATTTGTGAGTTTGTAAGTGATATTATCTGGACACCTGAATTCTTTCACGAGATGAAATTATGTTGGTGGATATCAGCTTAAAAGGACATAAAGAACTCTAAACACAACAGTGTGTATGTAAGTCTATGGTCAACATCTCATAAGTTTGAATTTTCAGTATGCTGACCATAATCAATTCATGTAAGCAGTTTTCATTAACTTAATGCAAACCAAAAACATTCATTCCTTCGTTTACCTCTTCATTTATTCCTGCTCTATATCCCTTTATTTCCTACTACTTTCTAGCATTCTCTCATTTACCCTGAAAGAAAATATCTGACCTGTATTAAGTCACTTTCAGCATAATAGAGAAACAGTTTGAAGTACCTCTTCATACAAAATTCAGTTAGAAGCCTTATAAATGACAGTATGAATGATACCAATGGATTAACATCAACTTGTAACACATGGTTTTCTTTATATATCTCAGAAATATGACAAAAGCATTTTTCCAAACATTTCTCAAATGTTTATGTATCTCAAAACACTAATGTGTATTAACTATATGAAATAATTTCTTCAACGGTTCATAAGTTCATAGGTTCATAGTTTGATACTAGGCTATTAGCCCTAGGGCCTATACAAGCCTAGCCATAACAATTCCCTGGCTATTTCTTCCCACACTATTTATTTCCCTGGACCCGTCTAGCAGGGCAACTGACATGATCCCCAGGGTGAATTTCCTTTCTCCCATCCAATCGCCAAGGTTCCTTTTGAAGAGGGCCAAGGAGGCACTCTGCTTGACATGTATGGGCAGTCTATTCCAGAGTCTGGGGAGGCTCTGGGTCAGGAACCTATCCCTCCAGCATGTTTTATTTATTGTGATGACAAGGTTAGATCCCTGGAGCATGTGGCTCTGAGGGATTTGGATTTCTTTAAGTGCAGCATGTCCAACAGCTCTGGGTTTAACATGGCCTTGTATGTTAAGCAAAGATCGCCTCTGAGTAGACAATATGCCACAGAGAATAGCTGGAGTTTTATAAGGCGGTCAGCATAGGGTATCTGCTTTAGGCTTGTGATTCTTTTAGTGAGGTATTTCTGCGGCCTTTCCAGTTGTTGCAGATGTCTTGAGAGGTACATACCAAATGGGGCATTGTATTCTATAATGGGTCTAATGAGGGATGAGCACAGTGGGACAATGACCTCCTTTTTTCTGGATGAAAAGCCCTTAGTGATGAGGTGTGCCACATAGAAGGATTTCCTGACTGTTGTGGCGATGTGGTTATCGAAGGTGAGACCACTGTCCACCTGTGTCCCTAAGTCTCTTATCACACTTTCGGTGTATAGTGTACTGCCACCTATGTGGTAATTTACAGGCACATGTTTTTTCCCAAAGGGGATAACTATACATTTCTTGGCATTGAGCTTGAGCCCATGGCTCTGGCACCAAGCATCTGTTTCTGTAAGGCCCTTTTGTAGAGTATCCACATCATTTGGGGATTCAATAATGGCTCCCAGTTTGCAGTCATCTGCGAACTTTGTTAGCCAGAGTCCCTTAGTGTTGGTCTGTACTTCAGAGAAGTAGATGCCAAACAAGAGTGGTCCCAGGACTGAACCCTGAAGTACTCCACTTGTCACTTGTCTAGAGCTGAATTTGGAGTCAGCTACTTTTACAGTATGGGTTCTATCAGTAAGCCAGTTGGCAACCCATCGAGTGATGTAGGGATTAATGCGCAGCTTAGTAAATTTATCTATGATTCCAGAGTGGGGGATGGTGTCAAAGGCCTTGTCGAGGTCCAGATAGGCTGTGTGGACTGCCTTATCCTCATCCAAGGCTCTGGAGACTGATTTGAAGAAGTCAATCAGGTTCAGGAGACAAGATCGGCCCTTCACGAACACAAACTGGGTGGGGTCCAGTGTTTGAAGGTTGCCAATATCTTTGTTTATAAGTTCCATGATAATACGTTCCATGGCCTTGCAGACCAGGCTCGTCAGACTGATGGGGCAGTAGTTCCCGGGATCCAAGGTGGATCCCCTTGTGGAGTGGGATAACTGTAGCTGTGCGCTACTCAGTGGGCACGAAGCCTGAGGTGAGGGTATGATTAAACATGACACTTAGGTGAGGTGCCAGTTCATTTTGTAGCTCATGTAGTACACAGCCCGGGATGTCATCTGGTCCCATGAATGCTGTATTCGTAGCTTTGGAGAGTGCGTTTTTCACCTGTGTAGCGGTTATTACCAGAATTTGGCAATCTTCTGGTATTGAGATGGGCTGTTTAGGGGGTGAAGGGGGGTGAATTTGGCACTGAATCGATCTGCCAGGATATTGGCAATATCCTTGGGATCAGTATACTTAATGCCATTCTGTTGAAGCTCAGAGCAGATCTGAGCATTGCCATTTAGATTCTTGACATAGTTATAGAATGCCTTGTGGTTGTCTTTGGAATCTTTGGCAATTTTATTTTCATAACTAGCTTTGGAGGATTTTATGAGGGATCTCAGCTTCTTACTGAGGCTGGTAAGGGAATTTTTTCATCATGGGATTTTCCTATTTTCTGCAACAGTTTCTTCCTTTTGTTGTAAAGTTTGTTTATGGCAGGGGACCACCAGATTGGCTTCCTTTTTTTGGAGGAGAGCATCTTGATTCTATTTGGGATTGCACGATTCATGCATGAGTGGATATGCTCATACAGTGCCTTAGTGTAGGACTCAGCAGTCGAACTTTCAGTTCCCATCTGCATGAGTGTCATGAAGTTTGTCACTTCTGACTTGAGTAGCATGAAGTTGGCTTTGGAGAAGTTTTTTATGGAGGTTTCCTTACTGGGGCATGGGGGTGGGATGTGGATATTAAGGGTGATTAGCTTATGGTCTGACCTGACCAACGAGAGGGTGACCATAGGTGTGGAGCATTGATTTCCCATGTTGGTAATTACCAGGTCTAGGATATTGGAGCCCCTTGGTTGGACTATGGATTAGTTGATCCAGGGCATTGGAATATATGAATTCCAAGAACCGGTGGGCAAAGGTGTTGGTACATGAGTAGTTTTCCCAGTTAATGGCAGGATAGTTGAAATCACCCAGTATAAAGTTGTTTGGCTGTATCTTAATATTTTCCAGTATGTTTAGAAAGGTGTAGTGAGAATCTTGGGGCATGGTGGGGGATCTGTAGCAAGCTACAATTTGGATTGCAGTCTTACCTAGTGTTAGTTGCACTTGGAGAATTTCAGATGCATTGTGTTGGGCAACTAGCCTGGTGGTGTGAATATCCTTGGTTAATATGGACACTCCTCCACCTTTAGTGTTTCGATCCTGGTTTAGTGGCTGAAAAGTGTGGTAAGAGTTGTAGCCTGGTATTGCAGGGGTTCTCGCTGCAGTCTTGAACCAGGTCTCAGTTACTGCACAGATATCAATGTTCTCCATTTTTAGGAGTGCCTCGAGAGTGTGCATTTTGAGGTTTAAACTTCTAGCATTTAGTAGTATTACCTTAAGATTTTGAGTGCTTGTACCTGTTATGGTGGTGGTTATGTCCAGTAACCTGAATCCCAGGGGTGACAGGTGAAGACCATCTCTGGCAAAGCATCATGGTCTGTCGATCATGTCGTCCCAGACAGACAGATACTGGACCCCTTTGAATGACACTAAAAACCTAGGCAATTGTTGAAGTCAATCATTTTGTCCTTATATTGTCGTATCATTCTGGGCAAAGGCAGGATGCTACTCAGGGCTAGGGTCATACCTGCCTGGGCCACATGATCAGAGAGCTCTTCCATGTCTCTTTTCATGTAGTCCAGGGAGGTACGTCTCAAGTCATTCACTCCAACATGGACAATGACAGAGTTATATTTGTACTTGTTGTGGAGTGACTTGAGTGCATGCGTTATGTGGCGGATCCTGGCACCTAACAGGCAGCTGACTGTAATTTTCTCCTTGTTCAGCCTGGTGAGTGGGACATCAGTGTGCCTGACTATAGAGTCACTTATGGCTAAAGTGTTAGGTACATTGTGCTGCCTTAGGGGCCGTTGCTGGGTGGCACACTGGTGTTGTGAGCTATGTGGCACTTTGGTTGTGATCGGTCCTTGTTTGCGTTTCAGCTTCGGAGGTCCTTGTTGCTTGGGCAGGTTACAGTTAAGGGCCTCCACATATGTGGATTTAGTGTTGCTATCAGTGGGTGTTGGTGGAGAAAAAGATTTTCTCACATGTGCTAATAACACAAGTTCAAATATGCCAATATATGTTCAAAAATACCGAAATCAGAGTTGTATTTAGATGTTACAATTTTTGAAAATTCCACTTTTTTATTTTTTTATTATTATTATTTTTTTTATCTCACCCCACTGCCTGCTAATCATCAGCTCTCTGTGATCTTTGGGCAGCTATCAGGGAATTTTCTTATTAATCCCCAACTCTATACATTGATCTCTAGCGTTGATGCCCACATCACAACAGGGGCCCACTAAGCCCTCTACAAGTGATAATGAGGGATAAAATTACCACTGAGTGAAACAATCCTGCATCTTCAGTTGTGGCTGTATGATCAACAAGTCTCTGACTACACTGATGAAACATCCACAGGACCCACAGTCCCTCATCCAGGAACAGGTAAGATAACATTTGTAGTTCCTTTCTACCATTACCTGCTTGGCACTTTTCATGCCTGAGCCATTATTTGAACTTGGGTTGTCTGGGTCACAGACAGACCTTTGTCCTTCCATGACAAAGAACAAGGTATCAATTGCGCTCTTTTACTAACTGCAACTCATATGTTGCATTTCCTTGCAAAATATTTAATAGTGTTTCCCAATGTAAAATTATGATTATGGATATAAAAACCCACTTGAGCCACCACTGCATAAAACTTTAAAACTTTATTGTAAAATACAGCAGTGATATGCGCTTTTAAGCAAAATTGTTCTTCAGATCCATATACTAAAATATTTTTTACTTTAATTAAATAGATACATTCAACCAATCAGAATCGAGTAATCGGCCTAAGCCTCCTCAAAGCCGGTTTTAAAGGCAAAACACCATTTAATCCGGGCAGCCGGTCTGCTTGTATGTCGGCTATACATTAAGTTCACTAAATTCAGTGTCCTGATATAAATCTCCTCCTCTTTTATTCTCCTTTTGTATATAAAGCACAACAAATTTAAAGGCATGCATAAGATTTAGTCCAACATGCTGCTCTAAAGCACTGTGTTTGTCATTATTCCGAATGTCTCTCATATGCTGTAAAATTCTTTCTTTAAGCATCTGATTGGTCTTCCCTACGTAAAATGAAATATATTTTAGGCACTTAGCAGAATAAACAAGATTTCTAGCTCTACAATTGGCATATAAATTAGGCTTACTCTTGTAAGTGGATCTTGAAAAATTTTGAAAAGTCAATATGTTGGCATCCTTTTCAATGCATAAAAGGGAAAGAGTCTTCACTAGTCAAATTCTTTTTCTATTGTAATCCATTACTAGGGTATATATCTTTACATAAAATTCTCTTCAGACTCAATCCATTCTTATAACTGAACATCAGTGTTTCTCCCACAATATTTCTAATCTGAACATCAGTTTTTTGGATATTCCAGTTCTTTCTAATTACTTGATTATCATCCTAGTACAATTATTACAAGGCAGTGTTATTCTTAAGTAATTCTTCCTTTTCCTACATGTATCCATTGCAGGTGGATCCAGGCATGGTGTTCCATTATTTCCCATTGGCTTTTTAAACCATGGTTTGGCCGTGGTTAACCAAACTCTTGAACATTCTTTAGCTGTTTGACTTATTTCTTCAGGCTTATAGTCCCTTGACACAAAATGGCTGCTCAGTTCTTTTATTTGCTGTTCATATATACAATTGCTAGTGCAAAGTCTAGATGTGCTCATCATTTGTCCTTTTACAACATTCGAATAGACATGTGGTGGACGCATGTTGTCTTTTTTTAATAATGTATTTCTCCAGCATTCTTTTCTATAAATTCTTGTCTGAAAGTTACAATGTTCATCTTTATATAAATTGACAGTCTCTTCAAAGAATGCTTTCATCATAAAAGTCAGAAAACGTGTACTCGGTTCTATGTACTGTATAAATGACTGCAGTTGATCAGATTATAAATTTTGTAGGAAAAACACCAATGCTAATGTATAAGAATGGATTGAATCTGAAGAGACTCTAATATAAGGATATATATCCTAGTAATGTATTACGACAGAAAAAGAACTTGACTAGAAAAGGCACTTTCCCTTGTATGCATTGCAACAGATGTCAACATATTGACTCTAAATTTTTTTCAAGATCCACTTACAAAAGTGGAATATAAGCCTAATTTATATGCCAACTGTAGAACTAGAAATCCTGTTTATCTTGCAAAGTGCCTGAAATGTACTTTGTTTTCGTAGGGAAGACCAATGAGATGTTTAAAGAGAGAATATGAGAGACATTCAGAATAATGATAAACATAGTGCTTTACCACAACATGTTGGACTAAATCCTATGTATTTGCAAGATTTATATCAGGACACTGAATTTAGTGACCTTAAATGGATAGCCGGCATGCAATCAGATCAGCTGCTCGGATTAAATGGTGTTTTGCCTTAAAATTGGCTTTGAGGAGGCGTAGGCTGATTATTCGATTCTGATTGGCTGAATGTATCTACTTAATTAAATTTAAAAGATTTTAGTATATGGATCTGAAGAAGATTGCTTGAAAGCGCTTATCCCTGCTGTATTTTACAATAAAGTTTTAAAGTTTTATGCCGTGGTGGCTCGAGTGGGTTTTTATATCCTTATCAGTTTCTTCTTTTAGCACTACAGGTCTTTAGTGCTCCTGTAGTTGCTGGTTTTATCTTCATTAAAATTATGATTATGGAAGCTACTGTATTACAGATATATCTCAAACATTCTGACATATGTTTATTTCCTGTATACAAATCATGAAGCGAAACATCTGGCAAGAAAATGCTTACTTTCTTAATGATAGTGAAGCAACATTTGCTTTTCAAATCCGCAAAAACAGAAATACTTATAAACATTACAAATGATGGCAAATACATTCTAATCATTTACTCATTAATTTTCTGGCACCTGTTTTATTCTACTCTGGGGTGCAGGGGAAACCTTCCCATCAAGCAAAGGGAATAAAGCATGGAACGAATCTTCTTTAAGTAAAGTAATTCCTTTGCCTTCTTTCTCTGTCAAGATTCATCCCGATGCACACTGCTATCATTTTTATAAATTCATCATGATGGAAAGCATTTCCTTCATTCTCACTCCCGAAGGATTCTGAAACAATATGTATTTGCAGAAAGACTCTGTACACAGTTACAACTTTTCTGTCTATGCTTGCCAGTACAGGATTTTGCCCAGAACACAAACTGCTTCAGAATCTGTGCATCTGTCCTCTTTTTATGTATTTTGCGTATCTTATATGTGCATGTATGCAATGTACCTGCTCTTTTTTCCTGCATACAGACAATACAATACAGTACATGCCTGTCTGTCTGTATGCATTAAAAGGTCGCCTTTACTTAAAGGTTAAGCTATTGTATCAAAATACTTACTTGTTTTTGATAGAGGCAGTTGCATTTCTTGTTCCATATCAGCTAGCTTGGCCACAGAAAGAAGAAAACTGCCAAATATCTGTTGCACATTTTTGTTGTACTCAACTGCAGCAGCAACAAAGTCTTCAGGGAGATCTTCAAGAATCACCTAAAGAAAACAGTTACAAAACTGTAGAAAGATTAACACTTTAATGCATACATAATGTATTTGCTTTTCGACAGTCAGTTTTTCAAAGATAAAACTGACTGCTTAAGTGATAAGACCAATGTTAATGATGCTTGCCTGGGTGTTGCCCAAAATCCTGAAAGACCAAAATCCTGAAACTCAAAATCCTGAAAACACAAATAATGCTAATATGTCACTATAAAGACACTAATATCTACCAACTGACCCTGACCCTAACCCTAACCCTAAGGTCCGTCACTATCGCACACTCACCTGACCCGCCCTAACCTAACTCACTTAAACCGCCCTAACCCCAATATTTGTCACTATTGCATACATGCCTAACCTGCCCTAACCCTAACTCACTTAAACCCTAACATAAAACCAACCGCACACTTACCTGACCCCAACGCATGACCTAACACCACAGGGCTAACAATAGCAAAGCCACAATGACATCAGTATGTCTATTTTGTGTTTTCAGGATTTTGAGTTTCAGGATTTTGGTCTTTCAGGATTTTGGGCTTTCAGGATTTTGAGTTTTCAGGATTCTGAATTTTCAGGCTTTTGGTTTCAGGATTTTGATTTTCAGGCTTATGATGTTTCAGGCTTCTGAATGGGAACCACACACACACACACACACACACACACACACACACACACACACACACACACACACACAAACACATGCACACATTTGTGTAGCATTATTCATGCCCCTACAGACACACAAACACAGATGTCCACAGACATGCACACACTAATACTCCCGCACCCACCATACATCTTTCACAAATGTACCTACCCTGCTAGTACAACCACAGGAGTGAATGGATGACAGTTGTGATTTTTACAGTAGTAATTTTTCCCCTACAGTTAAATTTTATTCAGTTGAGTGATACTCTGAATTGTCTGACTGAGCAAATCCTGTGCATTGCACTTAATTTTATGCCTAATATTTGGAAAAAAGTCATACATTGTAAAATCCCATTCCTCATATCCCTCAGACGGTCCCATTTTTATCCTCCCACCTTAGGAAAGATTCTGTAATAATTGCTATGCTTGCATCTTACTGAATACATCAACCAATACCACTTTCTCTCTCAAAAGCAGCATGGCTTTTGGTCTGGTTGCAGGGCCTCCACAGCTATCTGGACACTCAGTGACAATATTCTTGGAATGGGCAAAGGCCTCATTACTGGAGTCATTTTTAATGACATTACCAGAGCCACTGATCTTGTTGATGACTCAGTTCTCCTAGACCATTTCACTAAAATAAGCATTAGCAATGACAGCTTCCCTGGGTCAGAAATTAAATCTCTAACTACCACTCATTCCTCTGCAGAAAGATGTCCCCCAAGGATCGATTCTACCACCTCTCCTTTTTTTCTTTTTACATTAACTAACTCCCCTTTGACCTAACCCACTTTCTTTTCCTACTTATGGTGATAACATAGTCCTATTCCACTTCAATTATTCACTCCCCTCTTGAACTCAAACTTCAGGCTGATTTCCACGCCCTTAATCAACGGTTCAATGATAAACAATTATAGCTTGACTCCTCTAAAACAAAAACAATACTTTTTTGGTACTAGGCAAAAGCTCATTTCTATTTACAGACCTCTGCAAAATGTCAACCATCTGAATAACACTATTGGATATGTCCATTCATTCAAATACCAAGGAATTTGGTTGTAACCGATCCTAAATTTCCATCTCCGCCTGGATTATGCACACACACACACACACACACACACACACACACACACACACACACACACACACACACACGCACACACATACACACACACACACACACACACACACACACACACACACACACACACACACACACACACACACAAATTAACTCTCTCTTATTCTGGGCTAATAATTTCTCCACTTTAACTTCCATACCATGAAGAAATGTCATAGGTAAAGGGATATTACTGGCTCAACTGTAATATGGTCTCCTCTGATTCAACCTCTAAAGAAATGCATCTAGCACTAAAATTATCTCAAGCATCATATACAGATTTGTCACTAGCTCCCCAAGAAAAAACACTATTATAAAAACATTGACAAAGCTAACTGACTACCTGGAAACAATGTGCTGTTTTTTTTCTACTTGGCTCTAAGCTGCTTAAACTTACCAAGAATGATACCTCCTCCCCGTTAGCCTCTGACTATTCAAAGATGCAACAGTATACTACCTTAGAAATCTTAACCACTCAGGTCATCTACTCCAAACCCCTCAAACTAGGCTCA
The DNA here is from genome assembly GCF_019279795.1 of Protopterus annectens. Taxonomy (NCBI): domain Eukaryota; kingdom Metazoa; phylum Chordata; order Ceratodontiformes; family Protopteridae; genus Protopterus; species Protopterus annectens. The sequence continues at coordinate 1,239,083,022 of NC_056735.1, read as the reverse complement.
CTCTACTGTGGAAGCATCTGTAATGACCATCTAGGTTGCTACTGAAAGTAGAACAGAGGTCCCTGGTGTGAAGAATTAACCATCAATACCATTTAATGCACACAGGTGTGATGTGTACTAGATGTCAAAGTACTAATAAGTTGGCTCTACTGGATCTTAGAAGCACCCACTGCAGCTTCATCAGGAGATGCCATCATGGCTGCTGTTGTTTGTCATCCTTAATTGTCTGAGAATATCTTCCACTGACCTTATTGATGACACATTCATCTGTGTAAGGTAAGTCTGGATACAAAGTATCTTGTCCAAGGAAAAAAATATAAGACCCTGCAAAAAAATCTACAATTAAACACAGCAAAAATCCTCCAAGTAGAAGTGATTATTATCATAATGACCAACTCTTAGAAAATGATTAAATTAAGCTAAATTAAATTAAATGAAATTAAACAGATCAATCCCAAAAGAATAATAGGACTTCTTTACATGGCTGATGTGCATCAATTAACTAGACAGGGGAATGGATAAATGTTCCTTTCCTAAAGGCTGGCAGCCACAGTACCTAATCCTTTACTAATGACCATTTCCAAGAAGGCTGCTCCCATAGTAATGACTGCTTTGGATATTTTTTGGTCTATGTACATAAAAGGCTGTATATCCTAAATGGTTTGCCAAATTTTCAGGACATTCCCAGGAAATAATGCTATCACAAATGGTTCCCTAATGCTAAGAAAAAGTGGCAGCTGCGTCTTGAATTTTAATGAAAAAGGACTTTTTCAAATTAATATGCTTTACCTAGTTTTCTCTTAAGAATAAGAGCAAATAAAATAATAAGCAGCTATAAAAATAAAACAAGCATTGCTGTTACAGTACTACATTACTTATATTACTTCTACTAGCAGGGGAAAAGAATAATTGTTAATACTACATTATCTTGATAAAGTTGATGTGAAGAAATTAGACATTGTCATCTATGCTAGCATGCCTGGCTGAAGTTCTGTATATAATTTCAGATTGACCTGTGTACTGTATGCCAGCAAAACTAGCTTAAATTTTTACATGTTGATTTATGATCTGTCTGAGCAGAATGTTTTAAAGCCTTGAACAGTATTCTTGTACACTTCTAACTGTGCATGTTTGTGAAGAGAAATTCTTAAGGCAAACTGTCTCACATTTAGCTGATCAGCAGATGATGTCATTGGAACGCTGACAGTTGCTATGTGTTACTGTCAGAAGCTGAAAGACAGGAAGAAACGTTTAGAAAATAGCTGTTGGTTAAATTTGAAAATATGAAATGAAAATTAGAACCGGAACAGTTGTCAGTTACAGATGGCAGTTGAATTGTGCAGTGGCTACCCAAAAATGACTCACCACAAAATGTAAGCCTGTCTTTGGTCTGTTTTAGTAATTTAGTCTAGATCAGGGACAACGTTCTTTAGTTAGTTAGGAAATTATAACTAATCAGCTAGATCACTTAGTGTTTTTCTGAATGTTGATAGAGATCCTACAGTACTGATTTCATTTTCTTGGTGATTTAGTTCTGTTTGTTTATTGGGAATTACTGTTTTATATTTTTAATACTTTTGCTCAATATTAAATATTTTTATTAACTTACATTGCAGCTGGACAACCAGTGCTTTTCTTTAGTGATTTGGGAGAGCTTATACATGCCTTGATAACTTCCCAAGCCACTCCAACAGCCTAACTGCTTTGGTCATTTGCTACTATTTGTTTAAATATTTAATTTTCATAATTGGACATCCCTTTACAATGGCATGAAGACACTCTGATTGGTGGCAGCATTACCATATTATTTTAGGGAAGGGACACAGCTGGAAATCTGTGTCAGGCTTTCCCAAAAGTGTTTGGATGTGTGGGATTTAATTTATTTAAGTGTGAGTGTATCAGAGGTCTTAAACTGGAACACATTGCTCTAAAGGGTGTAATAAGGAGTTACATTAGGGGTGGACAGTCCAGTTCCAGGCTATAGTGAGTGTTCCTGTTGTGTTCATAGGGGAAAATTGTGAAATATTGCTCCTGTTTAAGTGACAGTCTCACATTGGAGTCAGTAGTGAGGACTGAAGCTCCTTAGTTACTGACCCAGAATAGTGAGAGATGTCACATTCTTTGGTGGCAGTCCAGTGGGATATGGTCCAGATGTCACATTAATTGGTGCCAGTGGTGTGGCATTTTTTAATGGACTTCAGTAGCCTATGGGTAGTTGTCATTAAGGTGTGCACTCTTGACAGCTACACTGTAAACATACAGAATCTCAGTTCACCACGGTTTTATTTATTTTTAGTTAGTTAGGGACAGCAGGCAAAATGTCAGCAGAAGATTATAGTAAGCTGACAAAGAACCAGTTGGCCAAGGAGTGTGAAGCCAGAAGACTGGTGCAGACCAACCTGACTAAGGACGCAATGATTTCAGCCTTAGTTGCAGCTTCAGCTCAGAACAGCTGTTCGGAATATATCCAGTTTGGTATTGGGGATGTGCAGCCTGCTGGAGCAGGACCGTTCACCTTTTCTTTGGAGGACCTGAGAATCCATCTAGAGTTAAGGAGACTGGAACTGAATGCTAGGGAGAAGCAGTGCCGATGTGAACTGGAAGCCAAATGACTGGAGGCTGAGGAAAGGCAGAAACAGCGTCAATGTGAAATGGAAGCCAAACATCTGGAGATTAGAGACTGAGACATTTAGAAGCTCAGGAAAATGAGAGACAGCGATGGCATGAAGTGGAGCTTCTTACCTTTCAAGAGGGATATGGAGGTAATGGGGAACACAATAACTGGACCCCCAGAATCTGTAAAGGTCAGTAAGCTTTTTCCTCAATACAGGGATGGAGAAGACTTTTATAGCTTTATTCACATACTTGAGAGGGTGCATAGACAGTATGATGTTGAGAGTGAGCTCTGGGTTTGGTTCCTGACTCCCTTACTTCATGGTAAAGCTGTTCGGGCCATGTCAAAACTGTCTGATGTAGATTGTTTGAATTATGTTAAAGTTAAAGATAAGAACTGCCTTTTAGATTGTTTTAACATAACACCTGAAGCTTATAGAAAAAGGTTTTGTGAGCAGAGACACAAGGCAGATGAAAGTGTACATGATTATATTGATGATTTAAGTGCTTACTTTCACAGATGGGTGAGTGGGTGTCAAATCACCATTTTTGAGGGACTGGTAGACCTTTTGATGAGGGAACAAGCCCTCAGTGCTTTGCCTGATGACATGAGAATCTGGTTAGCAGACCGACAGTGTAACTCTGCGGAGGAGTTCAGGAGAAAGGGGTTCTCTACTTAGCAAGCAGAGCACTAATGCATAAGAAAGGGATACCCACTGTTGCACATGAACATAGGGGAACCCATGGGTGGCAGTCTAAACCACTCAAACAGAGTACACCAGTAACTGGGGAAATTACTAGGCCAAGTACACAGTTAGGGTTTAGATGTTTCAAGTGTAACCAGGGGACCACATAGCAGTCAAATGTTCATCAAGGCAAGGTGAAACACAAAAAGATGAAGGAGACAGAAAGTGGTGATGACAAACTGCCAGTGGAAAGTTGTTTGAAAACAACAGCGGTGTCAATCTATCACCAACATTTATATATTATCTTAGTGGATGATAAACAGATTACTACTAAGAGAGACACAGCTACTGATAAAACCATTGTGAGGCCTGCAGTGGTTAGAGAAGAGCAGTACTTGCTTGGACAGTCCACTCCAGTCAGACCTTTGGGAGGGACCCCATTCCAAATACCTTTGGCTAGGGTTCATCTTGACTGGGAGGGTGGAAGAAGAAGCAGGCAGGCAGGTGTGTTAGAAGATATTCCTGCAGATGTCTTGATAGGGAATGACTTTGATGATGTAGTACCTTGTACACATGCAGTGGCATGCAGTCAAGCTTGGAAACAAGCATGTTAGTCTGGTAGCCTGGGGGAGACCCAGACAGATCTCATACCTGAAGTCGGGACTGGTGTGGAGGCTGTTTCAGAGAATGAGCTATCCTGTAGCAGTAAGTCTGAAAGTGAGCCACAGCTGCTTGGAGGTACTGATGTTCTCTTGGACACGGTGACTGCAAGAATGGAGGTGAGCGACAGTACTCAGATTGACAGTGAGGTACAGCTGTTGGAAGCCTACCATCTGCCACTTCGAGCTATGGTACCTAATATTCCTTTTGCATGTGATATTAATGTAGAAAAGGTAGCAAATGCTTTGCTAGAAATGTTCAGCCATGTAGGTTTTCCAAGGGAGATATTGACTGAATAAGGTGCCAACTTCATGTCCAACCGGCTGACTTGTTTGTGGAAGTGTTGTGGGGTGAAACATATAAAGACCATCTCCTACCATCCCCAAACTAATGGTCTTGTAGAGAGCTTAACCATCCCCAAACTAATAGTCTTGTGGAGAGCTTAAACTCTGCTGTGGGCATTTGCAGATCAGTTTAAAAGGACAAAGTTGATTATTGAACCCAGTAAGTGTCAGGTGGGTATGATAGAGTTCAGTTACTTAGGACACAGAGTGGGGAGTGGTACGACTACATCAGAACCTGTCAAAGTGGAAGTTATTCCAGTGTGGCCAGTTAATGCTACTAAAAAGGAAGTGAGAGCATTTCTAGGGACAGCAGGGTACTGTGGAAAAGTTGTGCTCAGTTGTGGTACATTGGCTGCACCCCTTACTGATCCAATTAGGAAAAATAAACCACATGAGGTAGTGTTGACCACAGATTATGAACAGGCATTCCAAAAACTTAAGGAGATTTTGGGAGGACCCTATATGTTGGTCAGCCTAGATTATACTGAAGAGTTTGTTGTGCAAGTGGATGCTTTGGATTGTGAGGTGGTGGCTGCGCTTAGCCAAGTTTCCTCAGAAGGAGAAAAACTCTGCAGTGGTGTTAATAATGCCAATACAAATGGACTGCCCAAGAGAGGACTGGGTTGATATTCCTAGACAAACCCATTTTTCTCAAGCATTGTTTTTCAAGGGTCACTTGAAAACTGTGCTTGTGTCATGGGGAAAACAAATGTAAAGAAATTAGACACTGTCATCTCTACTAGCATGCCTACCTTAAATACTGTATATAATTTCAGATTGACCTGTGTATTGTATGCCAGCAAGACTAGCTATGACATTGTAAATAAGTTCTTACAAGCTGATTTATGATCTGTTTGAACAGAATTATTTAAAGACTTGAACAGTGTCCTTTTACATTTCTAACTGCACATGTTTGTGAAGAGAGATTCTAAAGGAAAACTGTCTCAAATTCAGCTAATCAGCAGATGATGTCACCAGAATGTTGTTGACAGCTGATACGTGTTACCATCAGAAGCTGAAAGATAGAAAGGAACTTTCAGAAAACAGCTCTTGGTTAAATTTAAAAATATGAAATGAATATTAGAACTAGAACAGTTATCAGTTGTCAGTTACAGAAGACAGCTGTCAGAGTTGACCGTTGAACTGTGCAGTAGATACCAAGAACTGTAAGCCTGCCTTTGCTCTGTTGAAGTAATTTAGTTTAGATCAGGGACAGTGTTCTTTAGTTAGTTAGGAAATTATAATTAATCAGCTAGATCAGTTAGAGTTTTTCTGAATGTTGGATCTCTAGCCTACAGAACTGACTTCATTTTTTTGGTGATTGAGTTCTGTTTGTTTATTGGGAATTACTGTTTTGTATTTAATAAATAATTTTGCTCAGTATTAATTATTTTTTATTAACTTATACTGTGGCTGGACAATCAGTGTTTTTCTTTCGTGATTTGAGAGTGCTTATACTTGCCTTGATAACATCCTGGCCACTCCAAAAGCCTGGCTGCTTAGGTCATTTGCTACTATTTTATTTAATTTTCATAAGTGGACACCCCTTTAGAAGGGCATGAAGACACTCTGATTGGTGGCAGCATTACCGTATTATTTTGGGGAAGGGACGCAGCTGGAAATCTGTGTCAGGCTTTCCCAAAAGTGCTTGGATGTGTGAGATTTAATTTATTTAAGTGTGAGTGTATCAGAGATCTTAGACTGGAACACATTGCTCTGAAGTGTGTAATAAGGAGTTACATTGGGGTCACACAAATATACAGTCCAGTCCCAGGCTATAGAGCATGTTCCTGTTGTGCTCTTACAGGAAAATTGTAAAATATTATTCCTGTTTAAGTGACAGTCTTACATATGTGTCAGTAGTGAGGATTGCAGCTCCTTATTTACTGACTCAGAATGGTAGAAGACGTCACATTAATTGTTGGCAGAACAGTGGAATATTGTCCGGACATCACAGATGACATATGAGAAACAACAGAAGAAGAAGAAAAAACACTGCATACTTCACATCAGTTTTTATTCTTTGACTGCAAAGAGCTTTGATAGAAAGAAGTCAACCCCCATGCTTCCATTCCACTTGCCTTCCCCTTACCCGTTTAAGTCCCAGTAAACAGTGACAGAAATTCACTGCAAATCTACCTTGGGCTTCAGAAAGGCTTACTGCAATGTAGAAGCCTTTTAATCAGAGCAGTACGCCTGAGAGAATCAGAGGCTGCTCCCTTGCTACAGTTTCACTCAGCTACTGGCTGTAGTAGAGACAGAGTCTCACTAATTAAGCCATATGTTAATCTAACAGTCTGGAGGGATGGCTAATGGTGATCAGGCATGTGTGGTCTCCCCTAGAAATGGCCCCAGTACTAAAATAATGAAGCAGAGTATTTCAAATAAACAGTCTACCAAGTTACATCAATGCCAGGAGGAGAAAGTGTATGCCATCTTTAATGGTGTAAAACCATTCATTCATATGGAAGGTGCTTAGCTCATAGCATAGATAAAGGTAGGTAATGTGGATGTGTGTGTAAGCATGTGTGTATGAGTGTGTGTGGGTGAGAATCCATAGGGGCATGAATTGAGCTGCATGTGTGTGTGTGTGTGTGTGTGTGTGTGTGTGTGTGTGTGTGTGTGTGTATATTGCTTGTCAGGAGGTTATTGTGCAACTGCAATATGTGGACTGGAAGGGGAACATAAGTGCAGTCAGGTTTGATAGCTCTCTGTTCAACTCAGAGGCATTGCAACTAGCTGCTAATGATGTGTTTCTCAGTTGTGCTTTACCATGCCTCTGAATCAGTGATTATCCCTTATCACTGCCACACTAATTGGCAGTCTCAAGTTAGTTAATTAGGCCAGGCAGTGATAATCTCTCTAAATCCTAGGAATATTATGGTATTTCTGAATAAAAAATTAGTTGTTTTGTCTTGTTAACAGACAGCTGATTCTACATTTGTTGACCATTTTTACATTTTCGCGTGGCAATTTGTTGCCAAAATGTCATTAAAACGGTAAGACCAGATAAGGCTGTTACTGACCTTAGTAGTACAAGGATGAAAAATCCCGAGGAAACATGACTTTCATGAGGGCAAAATTAATTCCTAATTCAGATCTGGAACATAAAAAAAAACACTTCCTACAGCTATTACACTGTGTTAGCAGACAGAAGTGCATTTTAAAAATCTGCACCTATTACCCTACATTAAGGTCAGCAATTCAGAACCCAGCAGGAACTTAAGGGTGCCTATATACCTATCTATTTCCTTCCCAAATGTATCAATTGACAAGTTGATTTTAACTGAAAGGCAGATTTTATTTCAAAGGTGTGGCTGGGAGTCTTTGAAATAGAGGGTAATTGTGCTTCACTGTATAGTTTTCATTAATTTTTGCTGAGTCAAAGTATCTTGTTTCATTTAAGTCACAGGAGTTTCTACATAAAGTTTTAAATCGTAAGGACCTTTAATGCTCTATATTAGAAATAGTTCTCCTCTAAGTAGATGAAAATATGCAGAGAAGAGAGAAAATTGCTGTAGTTTTAAAGTATGACAGTCCTTACTCCCTTTGATTCTTTTTATAAGGAGTTTTTGTATTTTCTATAACTGCAGCAAAGGGTCTATAAGTAGGTTATGGAAAAGGATGCAGTATTTCATAAATGGTCTGCTAACAGCTGTATATAAGGGGACAATTACCTGTCTGGCGAAGCTCTTGATCCCATGGAGGATCAAGTGGGCAACTCCATATGATGTGTGGCCAGTACAGGCTATATGGGTATCAAATTAAAATTATAATAATTAAATTGTTCTTAAAACAAGAGTTAACAGTGAAAGATCTTAGGTCTTAGATTTGTTATGTTCTTTCTAAAACTCATGAATCTCTTAAATATCTGTCTGATTGCTACTACTGTTAGGACATGGTTTACTGGTTTAGCATTTACCATTAATTTTGGAAGCTTGTTTCAGACTTCAGTTTATATTCATCTAGACTCATTTACATGGTATTAAACAATTTTTGCATCTTGTGCCTTAAATTCAGTTGGAATTTGGATGGTACATACGTACCTTACACGTTAAGTTAAGGTATACAGGCATACCATATGCTGCTAGAACCTGTAAGGTACATGTGTACCTTATACAGGGCTGTAGCTGGTTCATCTAGTGCCCAGTGCCATTCCTCAGTTTGGTACACCTGTTTGTCAACTGAGGAACTGAAAGGCTCTGCAATTTGGCTGGTCCTCCCAAGTGCTGAAGCACTTTAGTACTGCAGAAAAGCAGTATTGAAATACCGGCATAAAAATGAATACCAGTACTATATTAATGATCAATCAGCATCTCCCAATCACATCCCCTAACACCCTGTGCCCAGGGTGAATGCCCCTTCATACCCACCAAAGCTGCACTACTGATCTTACATTTTAAGTCATGATATACCTGAATACACCATGGAATCTGCAATGTACATGTGTACCTTATACATAAAGGCATGACATTTCAGTATACCACATGCTACTGGAATCCGGAAAGTACACATGTACCTCAGATGTTAAATCATGACATAAAAGTAAACTGTATATGACTACACATTACACGCAAATAAATCTATGGATAAGATAAATGCCCTGGCAACAGCAACATAATTCACTACTCTACCAATAGAACCATTCACTCCACAGAGAGACACCTATTACCAGTTATAAAATCTAATAACTCTGCAGGTGACTCCCTCTATTTCTGTGTATCCAAAATCTAAAACTCCACTCTACTCTCTTTAAATAAACCCATAACCTCTTAACCTTTAAACAACACATGAATGCTCTGCTCATCACTGGTTTATTCCTACTTAAAACATAAGGGCTAAAAACTTAATTAGAATACTTAAACATGCATTTAACTCTTTTTTGAAACTAACAATGTTCTGCTGTTTATAATGGAGGCTGGTTCACATGTAGTACATTGATGAATGTGTAAGAATGTTTGATAATCCCCAGTTATGGGAATATTCCCTTTCCCCAGATATTGTGTGATCTTGGGGTTAGTATATCTTATTAGCAAGGGGTGTGAGAGGCTGGTGTAGTGGGGCTTGCCCCTCTGCTTAAACACTTGCTTTTGGGTTCACCTGCTGTGGGGTTAATCTTAAGAGCATGCCCAATACATGTCAAGGTTCCATTTTTCAACATTTGTATGCTGACATTATGGAAGTCGTTCTAGGGTCCGTTCAATGTACAATACTACACAAACATATATATATATATATATATATATATATATATATATATATATATACATACACATAAATACATATGTGTGTACATATATATATATATATATGTATATATATGTATATAGATATATATATATATATATATATATATATATATATATATATATATATATAGACACATACATATACTACATACATGTACGCACACCAGCCTATGTAGTTTAGTACACATCATCTGCTACTGTGAAGTGTTGTGGTAACACAAGGGAATAGTACCAACATTAATTAACTCCTTTTTGACATTAACAATGCTTCACTGTTTATAAAGGAGGCTGATAACCTATTCTACATTTAACCACTATTGTTTCTGTAGCTTCTGAACACTGAATCTTTCTAAATTAGTACAGCTTGAGATTATAGGCCTCTTTTAAGGTGGTACTCCAAAACTAATTTTTTTTCTAGTTTCTAATATTATAAGAACTTTGCTATCTTTTCCTTTACAGCTTGCACTGCTCATTTTGAACCGAGGCCACACCCCCATATGTGCATTCAACTCCCAAGAGTATTTTAAATGAAAGAGGCCTGCTGACAAAACTCCTGCAACTGTTTGCAGGCACATTCGCAGAAACAGGGTTTTCATAACGTAGCCTCTTACAGTGACGTGCACACTGGTAGACTTAAGTAGACTGTCTCCTCCGCATATATCCCCTCCACAGCTGTAAGCTGTATCCAATTAATTACTGCTTAGGCAATAACATAGGGTTGCTGCTTACCACTCCTCCTATATTAGTTCCTTTCACCTTGCTGTAGCTGCTTGACTATTTTTGCTCCTATTCTTGGCAATTAGATCTGCTGTTTGGTAATCCCTCTTGTGTCCACTCCTGAGTTCCCTCCACTTACCCTTAGGCTTTGTCCAAGCTGCTATCAGTGATTTTGGCCTCCATTTTCCACTGACTGTTTTCACCTTTTCGGCTCTACTCCACTCCGTTTGCCCTATGGGCTCGCTCTGCTCCCTTCCCGGCTCCCATTCCCCACCTTCCCCCTCTATACCTTAATTTATAACCACTTTACCACTCCTACCTATCTCTCTATCCACTCACTTCACACTTCTCCTCTCTGCCTGTTCCTCCCCTTCTTCCAATTACAAAAATATCTGTATAACTCTAAACCTTTCCCCTCCAACCACTATACCTCTCTCTACTTACCTTCTCCCCTCCAATAACTATACTTCACTCTACTCTCACCCAATAACACATCCTTCTAACTTACTCATACCATTCTTTTCTCTCTACCATATTAACCATAGCTCATCGACCTATTCCCATAATTCTTCTTTTAACATCTCTGTGTCTTCTCCTCCACCTCATGCATCTTCCAGACCTTACCTGCTTACCCCCATACCATATCACCTATACCTTCCCCAAAACAGAACCCCATTATTCAGACTACATCTCCCCCCACCTTTACTAACTCAACTATTCTCACCTCCTAAACAGAAAGATCCTCCCCACCAGTAAAATTACTGTCTCCCACCAGAAAGATCCTCCCCACCAGTAAAATTACTGTCTCCCACTACTCTCCATCCTCCTGTTTCTCCTCTGTTACCTCTAAATACCCAAAAGTAATCATACCCTCCCTTATTGAACAAATCTGCATTCTTCTCTCCGGTGATATCCACCCCAATCCTGGCCCTTCTGCCGCTCAAAACAACAGCTGCCCTCCACCCCCCCCCCATCATTTCCCCATAAATCTCTTCTCTTTGCCACTATTAATGCCCAAAGCCTCTGTAACAAATTACCAGACTTCCATGCCTGGCTCCTCCATAATCAACCTGACATCCTAACCATCTCAGAAACCTGGCTTAAACCCGACCTTAGAGCCTCAGAAATTACCCTCGCCCCACCTACAGACTCATCAGAAATTAAAGAACACTCAGGAAAGGAGGTGGAGTAGCCCTATTCTTCTCTTACTCCCTAACTGTTACTCCCTACACCAAGCCTATACCTCATTTCGCAGCTGAACTAATTAGGGCCCTCCTAAAAATCAACAGGCATAAAAACTTATGTATTGCTGCCTGTATATTCCACCAGGCAATAATATCCCCATACTTGAAGATATTTTGTCCTGGTTCTCTTCCAACATTAGCAATGAAACAATCATCCTAGGAGATGTTAATATCAACTGGTCATCCAGCCACTCTACCTCTAACTCTCACAATATTAACCTATATGGTTTCTCTCAACAAATCACTTCTCCCACCAGACCCTCTAAAAATAACACTACTGGATCTACACTTGATTGATACCAGTCTCCCACCCCAACGATTTCTCTGACACTGGCACCCTTCCCGACTCCCTTAGTGATCACTTACCTGCATTTGCACTTTGCTCTACGTCTTCCATGCATCTACAACACAATTACATATCAACCCATACACTCACAAATTTCTACCCAAAATCCTTCTCTGACTATTTAAAACATATGAACTGGAACTCCTTAAAAACTTTTCCCCTTGATGACGCCATCTCTTATTTTAACTCCTCCTTTATTAATTTACTTAACAGCTGCACCCCTGTCAGGACCAAAAGACTCAAATCTAAAACAGCCCAATGGCTCTCTGATGACACCATAAAACTCATGCACACCTGGGACAAATCTTGGAAACTTCATCGTAAACTCAGAACAGATTCCCTGAACAAATATAAACAGCTTCGCAACTTAGTAAAAAAAGAAATAGCCTTTGACCCTAAAACGTACTACTACAAGCTATAAAACAACCACAAAATTAACTGAAATAAATTTTTGGAACACTGTCTCCTCCCTCCTTAATCTTGATAAGAGAGATAACCCCTCCCCTGACCCCAGTACCCCTGACCACATCATAGCATCCAATTTTAACTCCTTCTTCACTGACTCTCTAGCCAAGCTAACCACTTCATTCCCCAAAAACTCTTCCCCCTCTCCTTCCACCTTCCCCACACTTCCTGCTTTCCACAACCAATACCACACCCCTCCCCCATTTTCCCTCAAACCTATTCTGTCAACACCATAAAAAACTTCTTAATAAACTAAAATTCTTGTCCCAATGCCACCGGAAGACTTAACCCTCAGACTATCTGAAATTAGCAGCTGACGGTATTACTCTTCCCACCTGCATCTTATTTAAGCACTCAATTCAAGAATTCTATATACCTCATCTCTGGAAAAAATCCTTCATCATTCCCCTACATAAAGGTGGCAATAATTCTGACAGCTTTAGCTTTCTCCCCATAGCCATCCTCTCCCCCATCTCTAAAATTCTTGAAAAATATATTCATCTCCAATTCCTACCTTACCTTCTTGACAATCACCTCCTCACCCCAACACAGCATGGCTTTAGACCTGGCCATAGTACCACCACTGCCCTGCTAGTATTCCTTGACACTATCAACCATAAACGAGACTCCGGAAACATAGTATCCTCCTAATTCTTAGACTTATCCAAAGCTTTCAATTCTATTTCCCATAGCTTATTGCTTTCTAAACTCTCTAACTTCAGTCTCTCTCCAGCAACCATCAATTGGTTTACCAATTACATCTCAAACAGACAACAGGCTGTCAACTTGAATAAATGTACCTCTTCCTTCCTAGACACTTTCACAGGTGTCCCTCAAGGCTCAATACTGGGCCCTTTACTCTTTGACATCTTCATAAATCACTTCCATCTTTGCAGCTCTAATACTAAACTCATCTACTACACCAAAGACTCTACAATTATCTGTTCTGCTAAATCTCTCTCTCTCTACACTCCTGCAAGATACTCAGGCAGCCTTCACCAATACCGAGATCTGGATGTTCAATAACCATCTAGCCCTTAATGCCTCTAAATCCAAACTTATGATTTTCACCCCTACCAAAAACTCTAAAATAGACAAAAATACCTTCTTACTTACAAGTAAAAATAGGACACCTATCAAAGTAATATCTCATACCAAGCTCCATGGCATCATTATTGACGAACAGCTCAAGTCTGATATTCAGCTCCAAACTAGTATTAAGAAAACCCACTAAGAAACCTGGTATGCATTACTGCCACAATCGCTTCCTTACTTCATCTACTAAACTTACTCTCTCCACTACCTATCTGCTCCCTTCCCTCATGTATGGTGCCCTCATCCTTATCAATCTCCAAGCCACCCTCAAATCGAAACTAGCAACCTGCTATAACAAAACTGCAAAGTTCGCTACAGGCACCAAATCTTCCTCTCATCACTGTGACTCTCTACACTCCTTTAAACTGGCTTGAGCTCCCTAACTACCTATCTTACATTCATCTCTCTACTGCCCATAAACTCATCTTTAAGCCCTCTCACTGTCCTTCTCTCTCTTCTACCTTCACCATGCATCTTCCATACCCATCCCTCGGGTCCAATAATCAAAACCTACTTGAACTGTACACACCCCTACGCACTCCTAGTCAACTCCTTCTGTCTTTCTGCCTTGCACAGAAATGGAATTCACTCCCCCCCTCACATCCATAACTCCCAGAACCCCACTACCTTCAAAACCTTACTTCATTCTCATCTCACTTCCAAATGGGAATGCTCCTGTTCCCACTCTTCCTAAACGGTTTCACTTACTTCTGCAAACACCTTATCTCCTCCTACACATATCACCTCCACCTCAGTCTTCCTTATCTATACCTTATCTGTACCCATCCAATACTAATTTATTCCTATCCTTCCCCCTTCCTCCTCTCTCTCTTATATTCCTTCTACTATATAAAGCATAAACTATTTCATATCTTCTTTTCTCTTTTGGCTGTTCCCATTAGGGGTCACCACAATGGATCATCTGTTTCCATTTCTTCCTGTCCTCTGCATTTTGCTCTGTCACACCAACCGGCTGCATGTCCTCTCTTACCACATCCATAAACCTTATCTTAGGCCTTCCTCTTTTTCTCTTACTTGGCAGCTCCATTCTACATCCTTTTCCCAATATATCCAGCATACTTCCTCAGCACGTCCAAACCAATGCAATCCCACCTCTCTGGCTTTGTCTCCAAACTGTCCAACCTGAGCTGACCCTCTAATATACTGATTCTTAATCCTGTCCATCCTCGTCACACCCAGTGCAAATCTTAACATCTTTAACTCTGCCAATTCCAGCTCTGACTCAATGCCACCGTCTCCAACCCATAGAACATAGCTGGTCTCACTACCCTCTTGTAGACCTTTCCTTTCACTCTTACTGATACCTGTCTGTCACAAATCACTCCTGACACTCTTCTCCACCCATTCAACCCTGCCTGTACTTTCTTCTTTACCTCTTTTCCACACTCACCATTACTTTGAACTGTTGATCCCAAGTACTTAAACTCATCCACCTTCACCACCTCTACTCCCTGCATCCTCACCATTCCTCTATCCTCCCGCTCATTCAGACACATATATTCTGTCTTAGTCCTGCTCACCTTCATTCCTCTACTCTCTAGAGCATATCTCCACCTCTCCAGGGTCTCCTCAACCTGGTCCCTACTCTCACTACGGATCACAATGTCATCTGCAAACATTATAGTCCATGGGGTCTCCTGTCTGATCTTGTCTGTCATCCTGTCCATCACCACTGCAAATAAGAAATGGCTGAGAGCTGATCCTTGATGTAATCCCACCTCCACCGTAAATGCATTCGTCACTCCCACTGCAGACCTCACCACTGTCACACTACCCTCGGACATATCCTGTACCACTTTTATATACTTCTCTGCCATTCCCGACTTCCTCATAAAATACCACAACTCCTCTCTAGGTACCATGTCATATGCGTTCTCTAAGTCTACAAAGACACAATGCAACACCTTCTGACCTTCTCTATATGTCTCCATCAACACTCTCAGAGGAAACATCACATTTGTAGTGTTCTATCCTGGCATGAAACCATACTGTTAATCACTAATCATCACCTCCCTTCTTAACCTTGCTGCAACTACTCTTTCCCATAACTTCATGCTGTGACTGATCAGTTTTATCCCTCTGTAGTTACTACAGCTCTGCACATCACCCTTATTCTTAAAGATAGGCACCAAAACACATTTTCTCCACTCCTCAGGCATCCCCTGACGTTCCAAGATTTCATGAAACAATCTAGTTAAAAACTCCGTTGTCATTTCTCCTAAGCACCTCCATGCTTCCACTGGTATGTCATCTGGGCCAACAGCCTTTCCATTCTTCATTCTCTTCAAATCTGTCCTTATTTCCTCCTTGCTAATCTGTTTCACTTCCTGATTCACTATCCCCACATCATCCAACCTTCTCTCTCTCATTCTCTTCATTCATCAGCCCCTCAAAATACTCTTTCTATCTGCTCAACACACTCTCCTCACTTGTGAGTTTGTTTCCCTCACTATCCTTTATCACCCTTACCTGTTGCACATCTTTCCCAGCTCGGTCCCTCTGTCTAGTCAGTTGGTACAGGCCCTTTTCTTCCTCTTTAGTGTCCAGCCTTTCATACAACTCTCCATATGCCTTATCCTTAGCCTTCATCACCACCCTCTTTGCCATTGCCTCATCTCCTTATACTCCTGTCTACTTTCTTCATCTCTTTGACAATCCACTTCTTCTTATTTCATATATACATTCTATTACTTCACAAAATGGTAGCCAAAATCTTACAACCCTACTGATTCATTTTGGATCCTATGTCTGTTTATATTTCTTGTTAAACTTAGGGCCGGATTCACGAAGGCTTGCACAGAGACTAAGAGTAGAATAAGACTCCATGCAGCCAACATGTCTGCCGAGTGATCCAGGAACAGCCGGTAGGGGCGTGCAACAGAGCTCCTAAAATGACTCTTACATGGACAGGGGTAGGATATGCAAATTACCTCAATTGCTGCTGAAAGGTATGCAAATGAAGTAAATTTGCGATTCAGGAAACCCTAACCTGTCCGAGTAAGAGTAGTGTTATCTGCAGAAATGTATTCCGTTGACAACTGAGTACGTTTCTGTAAATAGCAAAACGGAGCCGTGACAGCTCCAAAAAAAAGGATGCATCCAGTCGAGGAAGCATGCCAATGGCCAAAAATACAGCCACTGGCAATGTCCACCGATGCAAAAATAAAATAAATTAAAATAAATTTTTTTCCCGATCGCCGATGTTTAAGCGTAGTGCAGTGCCACGCAAATGCGGTGCACTGTAAAAACCAGAAAACCAATAATTAAAAAGCAGAAATGTGGATTTCACTGTAATCTCTAATATACAATACAAGGGAATGGCAGTCCAAAGACAACATGGCTACCGAGAAGAGGTTGCTAAAGGGGGAAAGCTCAGTCTAAGAGTTGTAACCAAGTATTAGTAGGCAATCCTATGCAAATGAGGGTAAGGATAATGAATCCCAATTTTACATAGCAAAAGAGCACAGTCAGTGTAGTATAGAAGTAGGATAAGGGGTGTAACAGAGTAGAAGATAGGTGGCATCATAAGGGGGGTATGTCTGAGAGACGTGAAGCTCATTGGAGTAGAGTGGCATGTGTCTGCTGTCAGATACTAATCACTGGAAGAGGTGTATCAACAGGTACCCTAGCTAAAGGCAAAAAATTAAAGGTGTATGCCGTGAACAACACCAAAGTTTCTTGTAGAAATGCCTGCACCATGTGCATGTGCGCACTTGTAAAACCAAGTAAGCATGTGTGCACGCGTGTGCGCCTGTGTGTGCGCATTTAAGCCGGAGTAAGCAAGTGTAAGTATGTTGAAACCCGTGTAAGTGCGTTTGCACCTGTGTGCGTGCGTGTTAGCAAGAATAAGCAAGTTGTAGTCCGTGTAAGCACGTGTGCATGCGTGTGAGCTGGTGTGCACGTGTTTGCGCTTGTGTGCGTGGTGCTGCCCCCTGAGGAAACAGAAAGGGAAAAGGAAGCACAACAAATAGTAGGAAGTTAAACAAGGAGAACTAGCAGAGCTACAAACAAACTTTTGCTGTGGAGAACCAAATAAGGGTCCAGACCAAGACTGTAGACGAATGTTTAATAATCCAAACTCTAACGCTTTACACACAAAAAATACGTTTTCGAAAATCTTCCTCAGAAGGCAAGCCTAGCAGAGCTAGAAGGTGAAAACAATCAAAATCAGGCAATTACACAGGCAGTACACTAGCCCAGCCCAGCACTTAAAACTCAGAAAAAAACATTCCAATATGTTTTTCTCAGACACAGTGCAACACTGCAGTAAGCTAATAGAAGTGAAAACTGAAAAAGCTTTACTAAGACAAAGAAATGTTAGGGGCTGACATTGCGGTTAAAAGGTGACATATGCAACATGCTGAGGGTGGTGACAATGCAAATGCTGCTCAGCAACCCACAGTGAGGAGACAGAGAAAAGTGTGCAGGCCTACGGTAACCTACCAGGGGCTACATGAGCTGGGGATAGTGGAGCGCTACAGAGTGGTCAGATACCTCATGCAGCAAATTGTTGAGCTGTGCAGGCTATGCCTCACACACAGAATCAACAGAGGGGAACCCATCCCAGTGGAAACCAAGGTATGTGTTGGCCTAAGAATATTAGCAACAGGTACCTTCCAGAGACCTACTGGCGATATGATGGGGATTTCACAGGCATTAGCATTCGGGGTACTGCACCAGTTCCTGAATGCCATGTCAGCACATGTCGGTGATCATGTATATTTCCCCAATTCCCGTGAGGTATTGGCCAGCAATATGCATCTCTTCCAGCAAATAGCGGAATACCCTGAGGTAGTGGGTGCAATAGACTGCAAGCTCATTCGCATCAAAGCACAAGCTGGTGAGTGGGGTAGGGTCTACTATAACCGCAAGGGTTACCCCTCCATCAACTGCCAGGTCATGTGTAATGCCCAGGGCATAATAATGAATGTGTGTGCTGGCTGCCCTAGAAGCTACCATGACTCCCATATCTGGCATCTGACACAGCTGTACCAGACATTTGCCAGTGGGGATATCCCTCATGGTCACCTAGTGGGGGATGCTGGATATGCTCTCGAGCCATGGCTGATGACACCCATCAGAAATGCACACACACCTGAACAGGAACGCCATAATGAGGCACATGCACAAACACAAAATGTAATCAAGCGTGTGTTTGGGCTGCTTAAGTCATAGTTCTGGTGCCTGGATACATCTGGTGGAGCCTTTCAGTACTCACCAACTACATGTACCCAAATAGTCATGGTATGTGCTATGCTACACAATATGATCCTGTGAAAACAGCTGCAGCAGGAGCATAGGCCGGGCACAACAGCCCCCCACCATTGCCAAGGCCATCACAGGCAGAGCGTGACTCAGAGGAGGAACAACCTGAGCCTGCCCCAGTAGGCAGAAGGAGGCGTGCCCAGTATGCTTTGGCATTGGCAAAGAGGCAACGCATAGCATATACACTGGCTCAGTAGGAACCCCGGAAATGATACCTCTCTCCGACTCGCACATATAGTAAAAGGGATGCCTAACTTGACACTACCTGTTAACAAACATGTATAGGGAGTGTAAAATGTGCATCCAACATAGGCAGCCATGCAGCACCACCTGAGGCATGATTGCTATGTGTAAAGCAATATAAAGCACTGCTAAACAGCTCTCACCACTATTTAGTATATGTAAACAAAACTGCACACACTAAGTAGCACAACTACAGACAATGTTGAGCAATATTGTGCACTGTCCAGCAATGTTGGTCAACATTGAGCAATGTTGTGCAAGTCTGGTCAAATGTGGGCATAGTTCAGCAAAAGCAGGTTAACATGTTCATATTTGCTTCACTTTTCTTGAAGCAGTCTGTTCTGGCATGTATGAAAATATGAAGCAGCGACAGTCCTCGAACCCAGGATACAGTGCACTATAGTCATAGTACAAAAACAACTAAACCATGACAGTATGTCAATGGTCAGCTTGTATGAAAAAATGTTGGTAAGTCAATGCTAAGTATCTCATGGAAACCTTGCAGGCATAGCATAATCCCTGTCGAGTTAAGACACAAAGGTGAGGCCTGCAGTAATAATAGAACCTGATATTCAACACACATATAGTATAAATGTTAATATTGGTAATGTTCACACATATCAACAAATGTAGTGGACCTCAGACAGCAACATACTGCAAGGTCACACTGGGCATGCGCACACACTTGAATATATGAGACAAATGTCAGGCAACAAAACAGTGAAAGTCTGAACTGGGCATGCTCACACACTTAGGGCAAGTTTGAGTACAGCAGTGGGCCACACATATCCCTCAGTTGCATGTGTCAACCCAGGAACCTCGCATTATTCACCAATCCGCCATGTGCACACAGTGATATGACAACAGACACATATATAATATAGTGAAATCCTGTCACAATCAAATATGTTATGCAGATACCTAGGTTGTTCATAGAAAGTGGTAAAGCACAGAAGAAACAAAACCTGCAATCAGTACCATCACTGAACAATGTGCATCCCGAACATTAGCATAGGTTCAGGGGTTGACACTAGGCTATCTGCCCTAGGGTATGTAGAAGCCTAGCCACAGTGTGTTTGTATTTTGCAACCCTGCTAGATCAGTAGACTGTGCCTGTTAATAGTAGGTCACACAAGATATCTCACATATGTTCATTTCATTCTGCCTCTGTCTAGCAGGGACCCATAACATATCCCAGGGCTAAACACACAATCACATGTCCACCTGTGAAGATGTCACCTGTAGGTGGTCAGCGTGGGTCTGTGTGTATGTGGGACTGTGATCACATTCCCGAGTGAGTGGAGCATCTGTGATGGGAATCTGCCCCTCCAGCATGTCCTATTAACATCATTGCTGACGTACCTGTCACTGGAGCATGTAGCTGTAAGGGACTTTGATATCCTCATGTGGAGCTTGTCCATCAATGCTGTGATAGACATGGCTTCGAACTAAAGGCACAGACTGTATTCAAGTAGGCAGTAAGCGACTGAGGAGAGCTGGGGTTACCATAGCCAAACTGTGCATACCATCTGTGTGAGTCCCTAGATCCACTTGGTTATGTACATTTATGTACATTCCAGTTGCTGCAGGTGTTGGATAAGGTACATCCAAAATGGGGCATGGTATCCAAGCATGTGTCTGATGAGTATAGGGTCACAATGACCCCACCTGATCTGGATGTAAAACCGTATGGGATAAGGTGGGCTAAATAGAAGGTGTGTCCAACAACATTGGCAACGTGACTGTCAAAGGCGAGAGTACTAAGTATTCATGTTCCCAAATCACAAATCACACACACTGTATGTGATGTATCATCACCTATGTGGTAATGTGTGGGCACGATGTTACTACCAAAGGTGATGACTATGCATCTAAAGGAAGGCCCTCTGTAGGCCATGGCTCTGGCACCAGTCATCCATCTCTGTGAGATCCTTTCTGAGGATGCTTGTGCCAGCTGTGGAGTCGATTATGGCACACAGTTTGCAGTCATCTGCAAACATGGTCAGCCATATTCCTCCTGTGTTAGCCAGTATGTCTCAGAAATATATACAGAACAAGAGAGGTCCCAGGACTGAGCCCTGTGGGATGCCATGTGCAACTGGTGTATAGTCAGACATGGCACCTGCAATACTGACCATGTGTGTGCTATCCATCATCCAGTTAGCAATCCATCTTGTGACATATGTGTAGATATTGAATCCGGTGATCTAATATATAAAGGACGAGTGGGTTATTGTGTTGAACTGGTGTGCGAGCTCCAGGTAGGCTGTGTGGACAACCCTCTGTACGTCTATGGACCTGTTAACTGTTTAAAGACATCAAACAGGTGCAAGAGGCAAGATCTGCCCACAACAAAACCAAATTGTGTAGGATCCAGTGTCTGTAGGTTCACAATGTCTATGTGTATGTGTTCCATGATGATACACTCCATAGCTTAGCAGACCAGGATAGTTAGGCATATATTGCGATAATGTCCAGGGTCCCTTGTGGCACCAGCACTGTGGAGCGGGTACACTGTATCTGTACGCCATTCCATGGGTACATATCCTGTAGTAACTGTGATATTGAACAGTGACATAATGTGAGTGTTAAATTTGTCATGAATCTCGTGTAAGCCGCAGTCCGGGACACCATCTGGTCCCACTGATGCTGTGTTGTCTGCTATGGAGAGGGAAGCACACACCTGTTCATCTGTGATGTCAGGGAGGCTACACCCTGTTGTGATGGACATGTGCACTGCAGGGGGGATGGTGGGGAAACATTCCCACTGAACCTGTTGTCCAGGATGTCTGCAATGTCAGTGGTTTCACTGTATCATTTATAATTATGCAGTAACTCACAGCATATCTCTGAGTTCCCACCCAGGTCCCTGACATAACTAAATAAGGCCTTGTGATTGTCCATAGTGTCTGTTGCAAGTGTCCGTTAGAAGTGGGCCTTAGATGAATCAACAAGTGATCGTAGCTATACCATAGTACTGATCAGAGATGCCTTCCTGATTGTGATTGTGCTCTATAATATAGTAGCATCCTCCTGTCCTTGTATAGCTCATTAATGGCCATGGTCCACCAGACAGGTCCCCCGCCTTTGGAGGAGTGAGTGTTGTAGTTATCTGGGATAGCATGATCCATGCATTCCAGTAGTTGTCCATAGAATGGGCTTGTAAAGGATTAAGTGGTCTGAGTCATAATTAACACTATCCCAGGGTCATTGAGGGATACCACCTCAGTTTTTACAAGTGTGACATTTGCTCATGAGAAGTACATCACTGAGATCACATAGGATGTGTGTGTGTATGGGACATGTATGTCTAGTGAGATGAATGTATGTTCTGACCTTAACAATGACGGGTATACCTCTGGTGTGGAACATAGAGTCCCCATGTTGGTAATGATCAGGTCCCACATGTTTTAACCCCCTGTGGTTGTGGTGACCATGTCTGCCATAGCATTTGAGTGTAACAATCCTAGAAACTGTTGTGCAAGGGTGTCAGTGCTTGAGTAGTATACCCAGTCAATGCTTGTGTATTTGAAGTCACACAATATAATGATGTTTGGTGAGACCTTCACATTCCCCAGTGTTCCCAGGAATAATGAGTGTGGTTCCCAAGTTTTGGAGTGTGGTCTGTAGCAGTCTACAAACTGAAATGCAGTTTGGCCCACTGTCAGTTGCACATGTACGTTCCCCGATGCTTTGTGCAGTGCTACCAACCCGGAGGTGTGTGTATGAGTGATGTATATGGATACCCCCCTATTGTTGTTGTCTGGTCCGAGTCTTGTGTCTGAAAACCATGGTACGAAGTAAAACCTGGTAGTGCTGCTGTGCTTTTGTGAGCCTGAACCAGGTGTTTGTTACTGCACATATATCGACAGACTTCATACTGATGTGAGTCCTGAGTGCATGCATTCTGAGGGTTAGACATCAGTTGTTGAGCAGCATCACTCTCCATTTCCTTTACCCTGTAATGTCTATGGCTGTGGTTATGTCTTCTGAGCCTCACTTCCAACAGCCACTATGTGTGTGTCAAGAGCCTAAGGCAGTCTGTGGAAGCCTAGGGGGACAGGTGCATGGCGTCCATAGCGAATGTACGTGGCATGTTGAGCATGTAATCCCAGGCTGACAGACACTGGATCCCCTGTGAATGACAACAATATGTTAGGCAACTGTTAAAAGTGATCAGTTTGTCTGTATACTGTGACATAGTACTTGGTGAGGGTAAGATGCTACACAAGGTCAGGGTCATACTGGCCTGGGCTACATGATCAGAGAGCTCATCTATGTCTCTTGTCATGTAGCCCATGGAGGAACGTCTGAAGGTTTACACACCAGCATGGTCAATGATGAAGCCATATTTGTACTTGCAGTGGATTGACAAGAGTGCATGTGTCATGTGGCAGATCCTGGCACCCGACACACAGCACAAAGTGACCTTCACCTTGTTCAGCCTGGTGAGTGGGATGTCAGTGTGACTGACAATTACAGTCACCTAATACAAGTGTATGAGGTGTGTTGTGTCGGCCTAAGGGCAGTGACTGTGTGGCACAATGACTTTGTGAATAATGTGATATGTGTGTACGGTTGTGGGTTAGCAGTTCTTTGTGTGTCTGCTTTGGATGTCTCTGCTGCTTAGGCAGAGTATATTTAGATGCTCCAAGTATGTCTTTGTGTGTCAATGTATATGGTTTGCTGTTGTCATAGGTCCATGTGCGACTGGATTTGTGGTGTGTGTGTGGTTACCTTCACCACCTGATAGACTGTGCCAGTCATGGCTTGGGAGAGCTCCACCTAATGTCAGTCTATACAGTTGCACCTCTCACATATATCTGAGTTTGTTGGTAGGAGGACAGTGTTCCCTGTGTACATAAGGCAGTTGTAACAATGAATCAAAATTCCAATATGCACCAGCTGGACTGGAGAGTACACACGAAACCGACCTTTGGACATGCCAGGCTATAATGATGACATACACTGTCGACTGATCACAAAGGATCAGTAGTGTGTGAAGTGTGTAAAAGAGTATAACAGGGGTTTAGTGTTCATGTTTGTTGTTGCTGTGGAAAGATAATCTGTGAAGGAGTACAGACAGAAACATTACACCTCCTTCAGCTATGCCAGAAATATCGATGTACAGTCATATATGTCCTGAGTCAGGGTCAACTGTACCTGACTGACAATGTCGACATCCTGTCAGACAGGCCCATACATACATACCCACCTTCCAGTGACAAAAGGTCCTAACATCATACCAGGAGATATCACATGTAGAATGTGTAAACTGGTCCTCCCAAAGCCAAATGAATCTCATCACATGGATACCATTGTTTCCCCATATGTGTCATAAGTGAACAACAGAACAAACAGACTCTGCACCTGAACAGTCTGTTGAGCCTCACACTCTCTACAGGATCTTACACCGTTGAATGTGTTACAGCAACATGTGGCACACCCCACAAGTGTCGGTGCACAACGCACCATGGGAACTATAGTCCTATAAGCCTACGAAGTCTGAAATGCTAGTCCATGGAGTTCATTATGATTGCAGTCAGGAACAGAGCTATTGTAAACCGGCAAGCACACAACCCAAACGTCTGTGGTATGTTAATGAGCACATCATGTTCCCCAAACCCGCTAGATTTCTTGCAAGGCAGCCACCCAGGACATACATCACTGAAAGGAGCAACACAGGTCCCACAAAGACTTTGAATAGTCATTTACCAACATCACAGACACATGTTGTATCCACAAAACCAACAATCTGTGCATGAATATGTATTGTCATATGAAGGAATGGTAATTTGTCCACAGATAGATCACACAAGCTATGAATTGTGTATTCCTGTTCAAGATGTTCACACCTGCTGACCCACAAGGTTTATTCCTGGGATTGCATAACACTAAGTGCACACACATTACCATGTCCAGTCTGATGATGTCAGCAACCTACAAATATAGCATGTGAATAGAAGCCACAAAAGTAAAGTGTATAGTGCGTTGTGTTAATGCGTATCTCACTAGTGTCATAACATAGTTAGGTAGGGGTTTAAATCCTGCAATTGTTAAGTATGTGTCTGTGTGTGTGTGAGATTGGCTTTGAGGGGAGTGTCCTTTTTGG
Organism: Protopterus annectens; assembly: GCF_019279795.1. Lineage (NCBI taxonomy): Eukaryota > Metazoa > Chordata > Ceratodontiformes > Protopteridae > Protopterus > Protopterus annectens. Next base: position 1,239,057,962 of record NC_056735.1, on the reverse strand, counting down.
AGACTGTGGAAACACATTAGGAGAGGTGAATACCTCTTTACCAAGTGTGATGATGTCAGCATCCTACAAATACAGCATTGGAAAAGAATGCTCCCAGTTAAGCAAATAGCATGTTGTGTTAATGCATATCTCACTAGTGTCATAACATAATTAGGTAGGGGTTTGAATCCGGAAAATGCTGAGTGTGTGTGTGTGAGATTGCCTTTGTGAGGAGTGGTCTTTTTGGAGACTGCGCAAACACATAAGGAGAGGTGAATATCTCTTTGCCAAGTGTGATGATGTCAGCATTCTACAAATACAGCATTGGAAATGCTTGCTCCCTGTAAAGCAAATAGCATGTCATGGTAATGTGTGTCTCACTAGTGTCATAACATAGTTAAGTAGGGGTTTGAATCCTGCAACAGCTGAGTGTGAATGTGTGTGTGTGAGATTGTCTTTGAGAGGAGTGGCCTTTTTGGAGACTGTGGAAACACATAGAGAGAGGTGAATACCTCTTTGCCAAGTGTGATGATGTCAGCATCCTACAAATACAGCATTGGAAACAAATGCTCCCAATAAAGCAAACAGCGTGTCGTGTTAATGTATATCTCACTAGTATCATAACATAGTTAGGTAGGGATTTGAATCCTACAAATGGTGTGTGTGTGTGTGTGTGTGTGTGTGTGTGTGTGTGTAAGATTGCCTTTGAGAGGAGTGGTCTTTTTGGAGACTGTGGAAACACATAAGGAGAGGTGAATACCTCTTTGCCAAGTGTGATGATGTCAGCATCCTACAAATACAGCATTGGAAAAGAATGCTCCCAGTGAAGCAAATAGTGTGTTGTCGTAATGCATATCTCACTAGTGTCATAACATAGTTAGGTAGGGGTTTGAATCCTACAAATGCTGAGTGTGTGTGGGTGAAATTGCCTTTGAGAGGAGTGGTCTTTTTGGAGACTGTGGAAACACATAAGGAGAGGTGAATACCTCTTTGCCAAGTGTGATAATGTCAGCATTCTACAAATACAGCATTGGAAATGACTGCTCCCCATAAATCAAATAGCGCATTGTGGTAATGTGTATCTCACTAGTGTCATAATATAGTTAAGTAGGGGTGTGAATGTGTGTGTGTGAGATTGCCTTTGAGAGGAGTGGCCTTTTTGGAGACTGTGGAAACACATAGGGAGAGGTGAATACCTCTTTGCCAAGTGTGATGATGTCAGCATCCTACAAATACAGCATTGGAAATGAATGCTCCCATTAAAGCAAATAGCGCGTCATGTTAATGCATATCTCACTAGTGTCATAACATAGTTAGGTAGGGGTTTGAATCCTGTGAATGTGTGAGATTGCCTTTGAGAGGAGTGGCCTTTTTGGAGACTGTGGAAACACATAGGGAGAGGTGAATACCTCTTAGTCAAGTGTGATGATGTCAGCATCCTACAAATACAACATTGGAAATGAATGCTCCCAGTAAAGCAAATAGCGAGTCATGTTAATGTGTATCTCACTAGTGTCATAACATAGTTAAGTAGGGGTTTAAATCCTGTGAATGTGTGTGTGTGAGATTGCTTTTGAGAGGAGTGGCCTTTTCAGAGACTGTGGAAACACATTACGAGAGGTGAATACCTCTTTGCCAAGTGTGATAATGTCAGTATCCCACAATTACAGCAGTGGGGATTAAAACACACAGAAAAGCATATAGCGCATGGTGTTAATGCATATTTCTCTAGCATCATAACATAGTTAGGTAGGAGTTTGAATCCTGTGTCTGTGTGGGGGTATATATGTGTGTGTGTGTGTGTGTGTGTGTGTGTGTGTGTGTGTGTGTGTGTGTGTGTGTGTGTGTGTGTGTGTGTGTGTAATCCTATGAGAGGAGTGGCTTTTTTTGAGAATGTGAAAACACACTGAAAGAGGTGAATGTCCCTTTTGCTGGTTTGATTTTGTCAGTATCCCACAAAAACAGCAGTGGAAAGGAAAACTCCCAGTAAAGCATATGGCACATAGTGGTAATGCATATGTGCCTAGTACCATGACATAGGTAGGTAGTGTTTTGAATCCTGCAATTGTTGAGTGTGTGTGTGTGACACTGTTGAGCAAAGTGGTGTGTGTTTTGCTACTACTACTGTATGACATATCAGTAAAACAACAGTACATGCATTGCACACTGCAGGTATCTGTGTGGCAAATACACATATGTACATGTGACCTAAATTGGTAACTGTGTGGACAAGACATAAATGTACATGTGACCTCATTCACGTCATAGGTGTGAAGCCTGCTGTCAACATAACTACATCTGTTACCATTGACAGTTTTTGCTGCTGCTTCTTTGACCGTAGCTCACATATGTATTTATGTGACAAGTGCAGCCACTGTAGTGAGCTGTGCCCTAGGTCATCTGTGTCTCACACACACACATGACAGTTGTTATAGAATAGTGTGAGTGTAGATGTATGCCTGTGGCATATGACAGACATGCCCAAACACAACATAGTCTGTCAATAATGGCCATTCATGGTAGGTATACAACAACCCCATGTATATGCATACAGACACCTTATTACTTATGTGATACACTGAGGGACATCAGCATAGCTTTGGGGATGTGGATATCAAAGGACAGATGAAATCACATGTGGCTGTCTGTACACATCGGTACCCCTGCTACACGTTGTGTGCTACTATCAATGTGGTACAATCAGGATACTATGTGTAGCAAATGTGGATGACTGTGCTGTTGTTGGATCATAGCTTCACAACATGTGTTCGTCAGCAGGTATGTGTCTGTATGATACCCTCATGGAAGATAGGTGTCTAATCCGGAGAATGCTTTGTAGGCCACTGTATGCATCACCAGATGTGGATGTACATATCCCTAGTGTGTCACTGTGTACCTAGGATGGACATATGCCAAACAGGAGTGGTCACGGGAATGTGTGGTAGTCATTACCACTGGTAACTGGTATAGTACAAAACCAGAAAGATACTAATGCTACTGTGTATCCTACAGTTGTGTGTCAGTTGTCAAGACATCATGTAACGATTGGTTAAAATCAGCTGTTGAGGTTATGTACACTACCAGAATGCTAATCAGTGACCGATATCAACAGTATCACCCACAGCATAGTGTCATACCATGTCATACACACGTGTACCCAAGTTGTGACATATGTGTAGTGACATGCATATTGGACACCAATAGGAAATATGATGTATTAACACTGTGTAATACAGGGCATGTCACCCTTTACATGTGCCCACCATGCACATACATGCAAACAGTGCACCTCCACCATGTTCACAAATGTACACCTTGAAATCTGTACAGCACACATCATAGACGTTACATCTACTCAACAACACATGCTGCCAGTACCACACACATCAGCCAACTGTCACATGTGGGGACAATCCATGTTTGAGATTAACACTGGTGTATACAATACGAAATTGATAATCACTGCTGGGATGCATCATGCCTGCTAAGATACACCTACAAGGATATCATTACCCATTACTGTTCACAACATGCTAACATTGCTACACTGCTAGTAGGTCACCCTGTGCATCAGCACCATGTTATCCTGTTCCTGCATCAATGTCACACATGACAAGAGGTGGCACAGTTTCATCATATGCACAGGGTGTGTGGTTGTTTTCCAGAGCCCGACAATGACCCATCCAATCAACATGTATGTGTGTTTGTGTGTGTGTGTGTGTGTGTGTGTGTGTGTGTGTGTGTGTGTGTGTGTGTGTGTCTGTGAGGGACAAGTACAGTATGGGTCAGTGTTGATGTGATGTGTGTGTATGTGATAGCCCTACGTGTTGGTAGTATGTGTGTGTGTCTGCATGCACACAGTACCCCCTTGTGGCTGCCAAATATGGGAGTTTGTGGGACAGCCACAGACTGTACCTGCCAGGCTGTACAGATGACTGTCTCTGGCCATGGACACAGTACCTGTGCCGGCCAGGAGTGACACGAATTGTATTGGGTACTAAGCCAGACTGAGTACTATTGTCAGAGGCAGAGGGATGTTGACTGGACCCATGTCCCTGCTGGGACTGGCCAGTGCCATGTGCACATGGTCATCTTGGATGGTCTACCGACATCCCAGCCACAACATTGCTGGGGCTGGTACTGGCACTATGGGAGTGGCTGGTACTTGGTTGTCATCCATGTCGGCTGCCAGCTGAGGATGTTGCTGGCATACGTCCACGTCCACGTCTCAGCCATCCTGCATTGTCCTGGCACATGGACATAACATTGCGGAGGACATCTAGTGTCTCCCCCCCAACGTATATCAATGACATCGGTGTAATTGCGGATGGCACCAGCAAGGTCACGGATACTGGCATTGATCGCAGTGTTATGAGCCCTCTGCGCCCTTAGTCCCTGCCTGGTGTATCATTCCATATGTGCCTGTGCTTGCATCACAGCCCAGAACATACCTGAGGTTGTGAGACCTGTGTGGGCATGCCTGCCAGGGGCATTATGGCCAGCGATGCTCCCACGAGAACCCCTGGACATATGCCTATGTGGTACCATTCCATGTGTCTGTGCATGGCTGCTGTGTGGGGTTGCATGTGCCATGGATACCACACTTTCCTGGTCAATGCCTACTGTATGCTGTTCCTCACCTAAGGCCATTCGTGTTGAGGGATGTAATGGCAGTACATATGTGTGCATAGATGGGGAGGAAAGCTGTGTACTGTTGATTAGTGGACCACCAACCAACCCTGTCAAACATGCCTGTACCACTACACATGTATCATCATGGTCACTATTAGTGGCAGTGACCTCAGGTTCCCCGCTGCACCCATCCAACAATACCTCAGCACCTGTGAGAGGGAGACAGGAAGCACACTTTACCATCTGTACAGGATGTTCGCACACATGCACACATGAACACATGAACACATGCACACATGCACACATGAACACATGAACATATGCACAAATGAACACATGCACACATGAACACATGAACACATGCACACATACACACATGAACACATGCACACATGAACACATTAACACATGCACACTAATACACTACACATTCAAGTTGACACACACACACCAACAGCAATATGGAACATAGTCATTCGTGGCTGATGGTGGAGTACAGTATCACAATACAAAGAGTCCTCTCACACATGTCAGCATGCAGGATGTGTGTTGCTCCACAGCATGCAGTGCGAGTGTACAGAGTCCTTGTAGTTAACAGTATACATGTCGTTGATGCATGTGTGTTGTTCACTGATTGCCCTCACCCTGGTAGACAATGTGTACATGGACACAACATTGCACTGCAAGTCTGAAACACTTTCCAATTTCATGTGCACCATCACTCATAGGTATACAAACCATGTCCGGATGCATACAACTGTCAGGTGTCTAACAATGAATGCTATGTGTAGTACTGCAGGTACTGTAACTGGATGTAGTGTAGTACCATGAGCCATCATCAGGCAGCATCATGTGGTCACTCAAGGACACTGATGCATGTCACACTGGCAACTATCTTGCTGTACCTGACCTGCACCACTTAGGCTACATTAAACAGTTCACAAACAGTCGTTTGGGCATGTCAGGTGTTTAATAGGGAACATTGCCTAACATGACTGTGCTGTGTGCTGATGCATGTCACACTGCCCCATGATAGGGCTCTACCCTCAGGTATAGTATGTGTGCTGTGTTGATGACAAATGGGATACTGGAGTACGACCTTACAGCAGGTGTCTACATATGCCATGTGCATCATATTAACACATACTGCATATGACAAAGTGGTGTATGTTGTGTGCATGTGTACTGACTATGCCTATACAATGTCCACTACAGTGTACCCCACTTGTTTGTGATGCTCTGTGTGTTGCATGTGCATGAGTAAGCTACTCATGTCACTGTGAAGTGCATAGTAACACAGAGAACATGCAGATCATGCACTATGCATAGGTGTTTAACATGTGTATATGGCCTACAACTCTACTATGACATGCAGATTTTATATGCTAAATTGACTGTAGCCCACTCACCAGCATGGGTCTCCTGTCTTGCTATCACACCAGAGGGACCTGCAAGGATATGAGACAGTATGTCAGTGTCAACAACTATGGCATTCTTGCTGTGAGTCTGCAATTATACAGTAGTACATGGGGTGACAGTCACAGACATACAGATAATGTCACAAATTATCAGTATTGCATGACACCAGGCCCCACATATTCTGCATACACAGTACACATCTGATTAATGCATATTATAACACTTTGGATAACAGTGGTCTACGGATATGCCATGTTACCTGCACGCTCGTTATCACTGTGCTGGGTAACTCCAGCATCCATGATGACAGAGGTGTGTTGTAACGGTTGGCCAGGAGCCACCATGCTGAGGAGCAGCTCTTCCAGTCTGGTGAGGGGGGATGTGTGGCAGCACTACCACCTGTGGCAAGCTGTTGTCTGTGGACATCGGAGGCATGCTGCCGGACATGTCTGATTAAATCACTGCAGTGATGGCGTACCTGCTCATAAGTCTAGTTATGCATGCCTACATCATTCACCTGACGGACAACATCCTGCCATAGTGCAGTGCGACCATGCTGGTCTTGGCAGGATCTTGAAAACAGTAGATTATAATGTTGGATGAGTGCATCTCTGATAACATCCTCCCCCTCAGAGGTATAGGATGGCTTTCTGTTGTGTGCCATAACCCTGGAAGACAATTAAACAGTAATTGTGAAAAAGCCATGCTGCACACTCAACATTCTAATGTACAGTCATCATTGAAATGCCATATATAGCAACCTATTGGCTGTCAACAGATACACACTTTTAATAACACATATGACTGCTAAGAACACAACTGCCTGACAGTGCCAGGCACTTGCTAAATACCAAACCATGTTCTGCACAGCCACAAAGTGAAACCAGTATGTAGTACTATACAACAGTACGTGGCACACTGTATGTGACACAAAACAACACCTAGCCACAGGAGGTGTATATGAAGCTAATGCATACAGACATTTGTCATCCATTTAAATCTATGTACAGTACGGTTATGGTACTAGCAGTACACCACACTACTTGTTGATAGCAAACCCCTCAGGAACATATGTGCACATTCACCACTATAGGTGGCATACTGCTGTACTACACTATACATGTTGTTAGATACGCACCTATATCCTGTGACACACATACCACCGAGGACATGTTACAGGCATACCCACACACATATCAGACATACCTACAAGACACAAGGGTATGGCAACCCAGATTACAGTTACCTGTGTACCATACACTACTGTGTGTCAGCACATGCATAACCTCATGCCTGAGGTATGTGATGTGTGAGGACTACAGGTAACAAACAAAAGTGTGTTATCAAGCCATGTGGATATAAACCATACTGTGCAGTTGAGGCATACAGCTTCAGGTAGTACTAGAGTCCAAGTGTTAACAATCAATAAGCATACATGTACTGCTTTAGCCTACAAAGGCACACTCCAATCGACAACATGGGACTACATCACAACATATGCCATAGTGATTTTCATGCCTGGCAATAGCATACGGACCTTTTGATTGGATTAGAGCTACAACACTACATACCATGGTATACACAGACTCCCACTAGGCTATCACACATATACACACATCATTGACACATTCACATACACATTCTCCATCACAAACAGTCAACCTCATATAGCATGTGTTGCAACAGGTACATGCGTGTGTGTATCGTGTCCTAGGTAGCTGATAGGCTGTTATCCATAGGGCCTATGGAAGCATAGACATGTGGTACCCCTGCACTACAACACACATGTAATGTAGATTCCTGTGCCCGAGTCATGAGAGCCACAGGGGTGATTACCGGGTTGTGTTTCCTAACTCACATGCAATCATAATGGTTATTGATGGCAACTGCTAATGAGGACCTTCATATGCTGTTGATAGGTGGTTAGTTCCACAGTATGGTATGTGTCTGTGATGATGATGTGCCAGTAAAGCATGTTCTGCTTTTTACATTACAAAGTGTTGATCAGTAGAGTGTGTATCTTGTCTGGTGTTCCATCTGTTTACATGGAGCACGTCCAACACCTGTGGGTTTGCCATAGCTTTGTATGTTGGGCAGGGGTAGCCTCTGGGTAGGCGGTATGTGACACAGTGTACAACTGGTTTGGTAAGACAGTCAGCATAGGGCATCTGTTGGAATCCGGTAACACTCTTTGTGAGGTATGTGTCTGGCATCTACTGTTGCTGTGTATGTGTTCTGAGGTATATACCAACAGGGACATTGTACTCTATGATGGGTGTTATGACTGATGAGTAGAGTGGAACCCTGACCTCTGTTTCCATGGATGACACACATTTACTGATGACATGTGGACTGTACTAGGTTTACATGACTAGTGTGGCACAGTGATCATCATTAGGAATACTACTGCCCACCTGTGTCCCATAGTCTCTTATCACACCTTCGGTGTTGCATACACTACCACCTATGTTTTAGTTCATGGGTACAGGGCTTTTAACAACAGGGATGGCAATACATGTACAACATTCAGCTGGAGCGTACATTTCAACATCCACTGGTGTACACATTGATATGCATATCAGCACATATACAGCCCACCTTTCATAGTGGGAATATCAATAATGCTAAGGTTGAGGGGGATACAGTTATGTAATGATATTGCACATTCTTGTGCAGAATGCATGGAAGGTGTTCTCAGCCCATATATGTTTAGCAGGACCCCATATCTGGGAGACTATATACCTAACAAAGCATACCCACGGCATTTGAACAACACATGTCATATGCCAGCACTGTATGCTGTCTTGTTTGACACACACCACAACCTGCATATATATATATACACATAACCTGCAGCAACATATAAATGTCCGCCTTTCACAAACAGTTGCAGTATGTCCCTTGCTCTATGCACATGTTCAGATGCTCAGAAATCAGACACACATGTATCTCAACATATGTGTGTGCCATACAGACACAACGTCCACACTGTTGTAAGTCCATACACCTCACGGATGACCTGTTGGGCCTTGCTATGACATGGACAGTTGTCACATGTGTGCATACAGTAATAGTACAAGGGTATACATAGCTGCAAATGATACATTACTATGCCAGCCTGCTACAGCGGTTGCCAATGCTAAGCTACACATTATGTGACTATCATGCATGTCTTACTCTGTGACATCCAAGTTTATCTAGGTGTTTGCAATACTCCCCAAAACTGCCATTAAACACAGTACTGTACAGACCATAGATAACATGTTTAGATGTTTGACATGTACTGCTGACCTACAACTGTCACACTTATGTCCCACTGCACACAGCTACCCAACAATTTCTCTATGGCAATACTTATGCATGGAATCAGTGCTGCCACATATGCATGTATCAGAGGATCAACAGTACTAACCGTAAACATCTACTACCAGCCGGTAACTACAAACTGTTACATACCTGTATGTCCCTTCCTGGTCCGTCTGTGTATGTTTTTTTTTTTTTTTGGTACTGAAACGTAGTTTGTTTTTTTTTCTTTTTCTTGCTTGGCATTGTTTGCTATGTTGAACTTGCAATGTAATGATTGCATGTGGGGATAGCAAGTCCTATCTGCTTTTATAGGTATCTGCACATGTGCATGTGATGCCCTCTGCACCAATTGTTGCCCAGCATTTGGTAAATGCATACAGCCTGCTGAGTGGTAATTGCAGTACTCACTGTCATAGCAACCCAATGCTATGAATTGCTAAGGTATGTAGGCATAGCCTTTTCAGATATCCAGAGTGGTGCCCATGCTTGTTTGCTGTGGAGACTGTTGTGTAAGTCAGAAGGTTGGTATACGTCTTATAAATGAAGCTAGAGGTGTAGACAGTGATGTACATGTTGTACTCAGACCTCACTGTTGCCACTTCCAATACTGAGCTATCAGTGTAGAGTTTTACTCACCACTACAAATGCTTACACAACATTTATGGGACTATACTGGGAATATTAATGTACTGACGTCTGCAGGGTGTATGCTTTTTACTGCTGACATTACCACAGGGTTTGCAGGACAACTGGACAATTCCTGTACTGAGTATGCCTACCTACACACTTGGTAGACCCTAAATGCACAAGTATCTTTTAATTGGGGGGGGGGCTTGCATACTGAGAACATTATGCATTAATATGTGAATATTATCTTACTGGACTTGCAGGATTGGTGTGTAACTGTGTGTTTATCAGGACAGGTTGTCTGTCTGCATGGTTCCCACCTGTGAACTTACCCAGATGGTAGCCAGAGGTTACACTGTCATTCTTTGTCAGTGCAACTCACAGGTGTTTTCAGCACTGCTACAATGGCATTGTTACAGTCATTTGCTACCAGTACGTGGCTACATCCATTGGTATTTCTGTGTTATACTCCTACATAAGGGTATGCATGGGGAGGTCCTAAGAAAGCTATTTGCAGAGTGTGTAACAGCAGTATAGCCTATATGCCTGTGTGTTTGGGCCTCTGCCGGGCCTATGGAACAGTCACATACATCTTTGCATGGTGTCATGGATATGAAGTTAAAAGTGAGGTACACCTTACACATAATAGGAACAGTAGGTGTATACTTCAGTGAAGCAGTGCATATGGATTAGTACTCTTTTCATGACATACAAGCAGTGTCTACTGTAATCATTGTCAGCATTCATTGTGTAATAGCCCACCATTCTGACTGACGTCAGTACTTTTCTGTCGGATTCTGAGGGACACAGCTAAAATATGTTTCACAATCAGGGACATCCCTGGAAATTTGACTGTGTTAGGAGGTATGGCCTCTGCCCTACTCAGATATGCCAGTGTTTGTGCTGCTATGATACTGTGTGGGGGTTGTAAAGTGCCTCTGCAACATTATTTTCTGCTTGATTGGCTGCTTCTCACATCACACTCATGTAATGCAATCCTACAACAATTGCTGGTAAACATCCACAGAACAGGCTTTGTGTTATGGCCTTCCTATTTTTCCTTTACATTCATTCATTGTAATGCATGATATATTTTTTGCAGCACAAAGTTATTGTATATCTGTTGTGGCTTAGTGGTACTTCATGCAATCTTATGTGTCAAAGGTCTGGGGTTCGAGACTGACAAAGGTATTTTAATTTTGCTGCTGAGCTGAACAAGGGCCCTGACCTAGAGTGACTAAGGCACTTTTAAGCAGTTGTAAGCGGGTTTGCACAGGTTTGCGTGACGCATAGCGATGCTTAGCTAAGCGCACACATGCGCACACTCTCTTAATCCCACTTACTACTGCTTAAAAGTGCTTACTCCCGCTAACCCCCGCGCTAATTTCTTTGAAAGAAAATAAAATGGGGAGATAGGAAAGTGGTGAAAAAGGGGGCACAAAGAGGGAAAGACAGTAGGAAAGCAAGCTTGGGATGTGTAGGACGGGTGTAGGGAAGGTCCATAGCTGCCCATTTCTTTAACAGCAACAGCTGTGCATATGTAGCAAATTTGGAGTGAAATTTGAAACCTTCCACCCCTGAGAGAGGGGTGAGGACAACAAAGTTTGTTGTACTGCCAATTAGAATTATCAGTGTACATGTCCAACGGACATGTGTGCAAAATGGGCAGCTATGTATGGGGCGTAATTTTTTTTCGGGTACAGATTGCTCTTTTTTTTATTTTATTTTTTCAGGGGAGAGTGGAAAGTGAGGTAGAGGAAGTAGGTATATTTGGGGAGGTAGGTTGGGTAGGTAAACAGACAAGACAAACAAGACACATACAGGGATGGAGTATGACACATGGGGTGAGTGAACACAATTGACGGGGACGGATGTTTGGAAATCACAAGCCCATGAGCCCACAGATGGTAACAATGGGACTGAGATCCCCACCAATGGGCAGTCACCACTGGACCTTCACAGACTCGAGGGTCGCTGTGCTGGGGGCTGTGTAGGAGGGGCAGGCTCACCTGTGAGTCGCGCCACTCTCGCCTCGAGCTAGCATAGGGGATCAGCGACTAAACGCTGGATCTCCCTACGCACCACCACCCGGACCCTTCGGAGGGTGACAGGAGGCCCTTCTCCACCCATGCTTGCAGGGGGGGTCGAGCCCCATCCCCTGCAGCGCTTCCACCTGAAGGTGGCACAGGACCTATGGAGGAGGGTGGCCCAGGCTGGGCACCAGACCTGCTGGTGCCAGGTGCAACTGCCAGCTGAGGAGGGACAGGTGGGTTCGCTGGGACTGGCCTTCCCATACATTCTGTGATTAGGTGTGTTTAATTACAACATAGACAACAGCATTCCAAGTTAGTTGTAACAGCATGCAGTAATATTCCCATTAACCCAACACACCAGGGTTACAACAGTTGAACAGCAAGCATAACACATGCATGTATTGAATGACAGTGGACATTACAACAGCATGCAGGGATGATTGGTGGCAACAGGCCACCAAGATTGTGGTGTTTTAACAGGGGAAATGCATCAAAGTAAGTGCATATTTTATATAACAATAGGACATATGTCCCAACAAATGTTATGAGATTAGACATACCCATTGAGGTGTGGAATTGCATTGTTTATGCACATGGAGTAGGGTGTAAAAAGAAACCTCCATTAAAATCTTATTAGTACTTTAACTGTACACTACATTCCTATTGACTGCAGGTGTATATCCCCTACATGTATTCTTACATTAGGCAACATGCATTTGATTGCATTATGGGTTTGGCTACTTCATTATATACCTGACCTATATCTGACATAGTAACTGTCCAAGATGCAGATGTTACTGCTACATACTCTATTCTACTGCTCTATGTTGTAATTAAACACACCTAATTCACTTATCTTTTTTATATTGTTAACTTTCTCACTGTTCTTGCTTGGAACTTTTCTCCCCGGGCCTCTACTGAAAATGGACATATATCCAGTTAGACTAGCCCAGTCAACAAATGTAAAATAAATAAATAAAATAAAAAATAAATACTTGTATTAAATTTAGTTGTTTATGTATCTGCACATCTAGATGTGTTCACGTGCCTTTTTCACTTGTTTTCTACACAACCCCACTTTTCAGGTAGCACACTAACATTTCTGGGGAACACCTTGACAGGCTACTCGTGTGCCAGATTTTACCTATGCATGTCAGCCATTTCACAACTGTTGAGGACTGTAACATACTTCACAGCTACAGGCACTTCCTTCATCCACTTTATATGGGACTGCACTATTGGGGGTTGTCAGCACTCAATACAACAGTAACATTTCTTCACTGCAAGGGTACAACATTTCTGAGTAACTGGCACATGCACACTGCCAGTATTATACCTTTCTTATTTACATTAAAACTCTTTTCTACAGGCTCTCTCCTTTATTTGACATTACACTGCATACAGTAGACCTATTCAGGACATACTATACCTTTATTGATAGGTTACAAGACTGTTTTTCAGGCTCACTGACTTGTTATCTATGACAGTGCATGCAGAGATAGTATTCTAGACATGTTTTTACTTTATTCATGGATTACTACACTCTATTCCTGGCTATCTGACTTATGATATGTAACAATACATGCAGAGGATTTATTCAGGGAATGAATGTTTTATGCTTCACAGCTACTGCCTCTTCCTTCATACACTTCCTATGGGACTGCACAACTGTGGGTTGACAGCACCTAATACAACAGTACTATTTTTTATTGCAAGGGTCCAACAACATTTCAAAGTAAGTGACACACTCCAAGTTTTATACCTTTATTAATTACATTGAACACTCTTTTCTACAGGCTCTCTCCTTTACTTGTTATTACAGTGCATACTTAAGACATATTCAGGACATATTATACCTTTCTTGATAGGTTACAACACTCTTTTTCAGGCCTGCTCACTTATATGTTATGACAGTACATGCAGGGATAGTATTCCAGACTTATTTTACCTTGATTGGTGGGTTAGTACACTCTGTTTCTGGCTCACTGATGTTTGTTATATAACAGAACATGCAGAGGATTTAATCAGGACATGTTATTGCTGTATTAGTGGGCTGAAACACTTTTGTCATGCTCACTCACACATATCATGTAACAATATATGCAGAATATTTACTAACCTGCCTGGTGGTGCAGCCTTAGCAGCCTATCTGCATAGGCTTGCTGATTCATAGCATGAGCACCTGCAGCTGTGGAGTAAATAAAGGGATATTGAGACATACCTATCCATTATTTAGACTATATTAGCTTGTCTTACATACTGCATTCCATGGCTACCTACTTAGTAGTGGGGCATCACGCATTTGATGGGCCTCCTGGATCCACTGGTTCAGAAGGTCCTGCTTCCGCCTCTTCAGGTCTGCATGGTGGTGACGGACCTGCTCACCAGTCTGTGGGACACCTGTGGCACTGGTGAGTTCATGAGCCAACCGGTACCAAGCCTCTGCCTTATACTCCGTTCCTTGGAACTGGCCCTGCAGGAGTCAAGTCTCATGCCGATGGACTAGGAGCCAAACCATATATCTTGACTCCTCGATACCCCAGCGTTGCACTTGAAAGCATGTAACCTCTCCAGCACCAGACATTCTAACTGCAGATGGGAGCTACAATCAGTTATGGTGAGTATTCCCACCTATGCGGCTTAAATATGCCGCATTTCCCGCACTTTTCTGTGACTGGCCGTTTTTGAATATTCTCGGCTGACTGCAGACCTGCTTAGCAATTGTTAATCTAACATTTATTAGTATATATATATATATATATATATATATATATATATATATATATATGTTAACAGTGGATGTCTATCCTAAGCTGTCGTGGCTTAGTGGTTCAGTACTTTGATTATGGTGCACAGTGCCCTGCGTTCAAACCTTATAATTGCTTTTTATTTTACTACTGTCCAGACAGGTTAGGGGGCGTGGCTGTGTTTAAGCAACTCTGCTCTACATTGCTCCACATTGCCCGATGGTGTGCTGGTTGGTGCAGTGCGCACCTCCGCGCAAACCGATTGTGCTGGGTAAAGCACTATTTAGCTATGGGCAACTATTTTGCGCTGGGTAAAGCACGATTTAGCTATGGGCAACTACATTGCGATGGGTAAAGCGCGAGTTAGCTATGGGCAACTATATTGCACTGGGTTAAGCATTGCTTAACTGCGGACAATTATATGTCAGGTTCCTTTATAAATATACATTTTGTTCACTGATACATAGGCCATTTGAATGCTTTTTAGTAAAGGTTTCATCATATAGGTCAGGAATTATTTCATATACTAATTTGGAACATAAAATAGGAAGGGGTGTGGTGGGAGTCAAACCGTAAATGCCTTCTCTTTGTGCGAATGCTCTACCACTACGCTATTACTATTTGGTGTAATTTGCATGAACATTCCTTATTATGCTCTTCCATGTCGTGATTGATAACTGCAGCTAAGCAATGGGCACACACACGCACACACGCACAAATATGGGCAGCTATATTGGGAATTAGAAAAAAAAATAATGTTTTACTTTTTATAACTGTGCTGGGGTTTACAATGTCAGGGAGTGTGGTGTTGGGTACATGGACATTTGAGCGGACTCGCTCTTGTGTGTTGACATTTTGTTTTTTCACACACTTGCAGGGGTGTAGACCTTTACACTGCTCGGCAATCGGACATGCCCCCTGCTTGCTTGCACGGTCTGTGTTGGACTTGGGGTTGAGTCAGCGTGCCCTCATGAATATTCATGGCACGCTGAAGTCATACTGTTCAAATGTAGCCTCCGAGTAAGACTTATTTAGTCTTACACTGAGGATTCGTGAATCCGGGGGTTAGACTTTTGTATTGGTATTTTGATTGTATGTATATGTATTTGATTATATGTATATGTATTTTTGATTGTATTTATATGTATTTACATGGTACGTTTCTCCCCGGCCCCAATTGAAAAAAGGCTCATCTTGGCCCAATGGACTTTCCCGAATAACAAACTGCAAATAAATAAATCAATAATAATTTTTGGGACTGGATGTTTGTTTTCAAGTGAAGGTATCTGTGGTATTGCACAGGAGATGGTACTGTAGTTTATTTTAAGAGGATACAAAACAAATGGCGGCAGCACTAATTGTCCATTTTTTAATGATGATCATTAATTTTGAAACAGATTGCAGTGATTGGTATTTGGAATTAACTCTGAAGATGAATTTTGCTATTTTGTTGTATAGTTTTTATAGTTTATGAATTAGGACATTTGTGAAGCCAGAATATATGAAAATGACACAGAAGAGGATGCAGACAAAATCTGATTCTTTTAGAAGGCATTATGGAGTACCTTATACTACATAATCGATCCCACTGGACCCACTGCAGTCTCAGCCCAGGGAAAACACAATAGTTACTTAGCATTATATACAGAGTGAAAGCAATATAAACATACATTCTATACAAAGTGAATATCATAGCTGCTTTGAAGAAATAAAGGCAATAGATAAATGAACTTGTATACAAAGTGAATGAAAAAGGAACACAGTAAATACATGCATTACATATAGAGTGGCATCAGAGTTGACATGCTGAAGGAATCACAATCACAAATAAAGTCACAGCAAGGTATGTAGACAGAAGAAGGGAATGAGGAGGTTTAGTTATATGACCAGAGAGATATCAGTTGCATTTTCCTAGAGTCTTGAAATATGCTTTTATTTGTGAATGGAAAATGGGGTAACACGAATGATCTTTAAGAAAAGAATGGAGAAATGCAGCTCTCTGTCATTGTTGAGAAGTTTAAATAATTGAGAGGCAAGTAGAAAGTCAGCATGCTGTTTTACATGTAGCCAGTTATCCTTTTCAATGGTTTTGCAGTGGTGTTCACTCCTTGGGGAGACAGTGATGACTCTGCAAATGACATTTGATGTGGACTGAATGGTGGATACATTGCTTTTAAATGCTTTAGCAATTAGCAGGAGACAGCATTCTAGCTGAGCCTGTAAGATACCTTTACCTATGGCACTTTTACAGGGTCTGGATAGAAAAGGGAAGATTCTATTAGCCCAGAACAGCATAGAGTTGATTTCTTTTACATTTTAACATTTTTACATTCATTATATTTTTGTCACAGGATTCACATGAAGGTTAAATAGTAAAGGCACTGATATAACATGTTGGGGAACATTCTTGCCAGTTATACAGTACATGGACACTGGGCAGTACTTTTGTTTCATAGGGAACTGCTGGAGCATTTAAGGGTTTGACTGCAGTTAACACAGAGGGTTAAGGCTCTGACCTATTAATAAGTAGTTCTGGGTTTGATTCCATTTAATTACCACATGATTTTGAGCAACTTATTTAACCACACAGTGCTCTGTGGCAAATGAAAAACTGGGAAATTTGGCTAGGCTCTTCAACTGTCCCTTGGACTGCATTTCTAGTAAACACCTGTGAACTGAAATTATTAGACCTTTCTCTCTTTCTCTCTCTTTTTATAGGAATGCAGCTGCTATACTGTTCTGCTTTGGCAACAGACTTCTCCAATTTCCATTGTTTTATTAGCTGAGCTGTAGAGCAGATGTTAATACTTTGGAACTCGTGAACATCAAGGGGACAATAACAGATGTCATGCTCCTGATGCCTTGTAACATTACAGTAAGTTCATAAAATGGTACTGAAGAGCACTTGTAATTTTAATTCAGCCACTACTTAGTGAGGGCTAAAAGACTGATCTCTGTGGTGGTGGTTTTGGAACTGAAGCTTTCCCTACCGGACAGTATGTCTTCCTGTGCTGCATACAGTGTCTCTTCCTTGGGGTGGCATATCGCGTAACTTGTGTATGATTTTGCCTCTTAGTCTGCATTATTCCATAATAAAATGTTTGCTTTTCTGGTAAATCACTGAGGATTATGGTCAGTCAATAATACAGACTTTAGAGTCTCCTTCTTGTTCAGAAAATGCATGTTGATGCAAAACCTGTTGTTCTACTAACTTTTTAAACTTACTAACACTTAAAAATTGTACTTGATTTTGGTCATTCGCCCACCTCCCAATAACTTTTTAGCCATGTCCCTGACTCCTGAGCAAAGAGGTTGTGAGGCATACAGTGCAGACAGAAAACACTGGATGAAAGAAATTTTTAGCTTATTTCTGTTTTCTGGCAACTCATTGAGAATTAAATATGACATACGGGTTTCATGCTAATATAAAGCCTGTTATTCTAGCAACTTTCTAAGTTCATAAGAGTGATCATTGAAATCTGTCCCTGATTTTGCCTCACACAAAAAAAAAAACAAAAAAAAAACAATTGTTGACTTTCTCCGTATTTCTTGCTCTACAAGTTTGATGAGGTATGCCCTCCAGGGTCATGAATTTATGCACTGTGCCATCCCTCTCTAGGGGTGCAAATTTATGCATAAACAAATTTAACAAATTTTAAGTGCAATGATTTCTGGCCTTCTGCTATCATTTTTAAAGGTCTCTTGCTATGATTTTAAAAGCTGAGAGTTTGAGATTTGATTATGGTATCTGCTGTAAACAGTTTATCATTTGCTGAAATTTTTAGGATAATTTGAAAGAAGGAAGTCTTGGTTGAAGAAACCTGTTTTACTGTTCTTGACAATCAACTTATTATTTTAGTTATTTACATTGTTATCTGCACAGGTGTGCTGCTCCACAGATACTTTTCTACCATAACCTGGCCATATAGGCATTAGCAGCCTTGTTATAGCAATGAATTGTAAGTATCAACTGCCATACAGTACTTGACAGTACACAGAGGGAGAGAGAGCACAGGGACATTTGTTGTTGTGTCTTTCGGCCTTTCCTGGTTAGGGGTCGCCACAGCAGAACTCCGGTCTGCTAATGATTGTCAGTTGATTTCAACATGCCGAGTTGCCAGCCCTGATGCACAACCTTCAACAAAGGTACACCCATTCACGCATGTCTCCACACAGAGACACTCTAGCTGAGAATCGAACCGGACAGCATCTTACTGTGAGGTGACAACACTACCACAGCACCACCACCGCAGATGTAGCACAGGGACAATGAAACATAGAAATAATACTGGGCAAGTGAGCACAGGCACCAAAACAAGTCCAGCCACATACACCATTAAGCAGAAAAACGTAAACATTCCTGCCACCCTTGTCAAGCAATTGTCTTGCAAACCAAGCAGGACCTTACATGAAAATCCTGGTGTAAATTTATGCCTAACCACTCATTAAGACTAGCCTTAGAGGTAACAAGAGTAACATTTTGTTTAATTTGCAGTGGCAACTTATTCCATAGGATGTCAATACACTGTGGAGTAAGTAATAAGAACAGTGATTTAACACAGAAATAGGATTAATAGTGCATGCAACATTTATAGTATGTAAAATATTCACAAATTTGTAGTCTTATGTAGAATGCTTACACTTGCGTGTTTCTGTACATACTGCTCTAGGTGTAGTGGGTAGTCAGTATCAAAGCAAGAACACATTCATTAATGAGGTGTGGAAGTAAATGATTTTTGAATGTGTTAAATGTACTAATACTTTGTGGGAAGGAGTTCTAGGTAGATGGTGTAATTTCTGATTTTTTTTTATTTACTTTATACATTTGTTAAGCAGGTAAACACACAGGGTATATGCCCGTTTTCAGGGGCAACTTAGGTTAAGTGATTTGCTCAGTCACACAGTAGGCAGAGGTCAGATGAATCAAACCCGGTAACCTTAGCTACAAGAAGCAGCACATTAACTGCTCAGAGCCTTAATTCTCTGCACTAATTGCCTGAGACCCTTTACCAGAAAGGCTCATCCAGACTCTGCTACACTTTGCTGTGAAGGAAAGGTTAGTTTGCTGTTATTTTTTGTATTACTGTATTGCCTTTCTATATTTTGAATACTGTAGTTTGTTTTCTTTACTTTGTGTTTTGCTTGCATTCTGTTTTAACAGCATATTTAAACTTCAAAAGAGACCACAGCTCTCTCTGTTCTGAGTCAGGCAGAATTTTTTCCCGCCCTCCTGCCCATTTAAGTTGTCTTGTTAAATACCACTGTCTTTCTAGTTGCCCGCCTCATATGTTAATCTGACCATATATCTCATTTCTCTCTACTTTCACTGGCTTATGTGAGTAATCACAAAATCATCATTTTTGAAATCCCACCCCTTCAATTATTTAAATTTATTGGCCATCCTACAGTATTTCATAGTACCAAAATATAAAAGTGACCACCCCTTTCAATCCATCTTGCTGTTTTAAAAATAGTAACTCTCCACTAAACCTTAACTTTTTAAACAGGTAAAACTCAAGTTACCTACTTTCACATCTAACTTCTCTAGTGCACACTGCAGTGCATTCTTTTCAATCTTACCTTTAAGCATCCCTGTGACTAGCACTTTCTCTAATACCTGCTGGAAAGCACTAGGAAGCCTTAAACTCATACAAACACTGAACTCTCCTTGTTAACAAGGAGAAATTAATAGTAGGCACTAAACAGCCTATAATTGCAAAGTACCTTGCTAAGTAAACAGCTCCTTTACAAAGAAAAAAAAAGCCCCAAACCAAGCATGTCCAAGGGTCAGCTTCCGGTGATTTCTCCTGTCCACCTGGTGAATCTGGGCATACTGGGGCAATGCAGCAATTGCCTCATGTACACAGACAACCCTCTCCTCCTACCACCCAACACTACAACCTGTGAGAGATGCACTTACATAGCCAAAATGGAAGCAAAGCTCTCTCCACACAAGATTGTGCTAAACAGTCAAGAGGAGAAGGTTAACACCCACACTACATCTCAAGCAACACATAGCCCTTCTAAACCCACACCACCAACACCCACATATAGCAACAATAAATCCACATATGCAGAGGCCCTTAACTGTAACCTGCCCAAGCAACAAAGACCTCTGAAGCTGAAACGCAAAACAAACACCAATCACAACCAATGTGTCACATAGTTCACAACACCAGTGTGCCACCCAGCAACAGCCCCTAAGGCAAGACAATGTACCTAACACTTTAGCCATAGGTGACTCTATAGTCCGGCACACTGATGTCCCTCTCACCAGGTTGAATAAGGAGAAAATTACAGTCAGCTGCCTGTCGGATGCCAGGATCCGCCACATAACGCATGCACTCAAGTCACTCCACAACAAGTACAAATATGACTCTGTCATTGTCCATGTTGGAGTGAATGACTTGAGACGTACCTCCCTGGACTACATGAAAAGAGACATGGAAGAGCTCTCGGATCATGTGGCCCAGGCAGGTATGACCCTAGCCCTGAGTAGCATCCTGCCTTCGCCCAGAATGATACCACAATATAAGGATAAAATGATTGACTTCAACAATTGGCTAAGCTTATGGTGTCATTCAAAGGGGATCCAGTATCTGTCTGCCTGGGATGAAATGATTGACAGACCACGATGCTTTGCCAGAGATGGTCTGCACCTGTCGCCCATGGGATTCAGGTTACTGGCTAAGGCTCTTGCCACCCCTATAGTGCCTTTTTAGGCAAACTTCAAAGGACAAAACCACCACCGTAACAGGTACAAGCATGCAAAATCTGAAGGTAATGCTACTCAATGCTAGAAGTCTAAACCGCAAAATGCACTCTCTCGAGGCACTCCTAAAAATGGAGAACATCGATATCTGTGCAGTAACTGAGACCTGGTTCAAGGCTCCAGAGAGCACCCCTGCAATACCAGGCTACAACTCTTACCACACTTTTCAGCCACCAAACCAGGACCGAAACACTAAAGGTGGAGGAGTGTCAATATTCACCAAGGATA
This sequence comes from Protopterus annectens, assembly GCF_019279795.1. Lineage (NCBI taxonomy): Eukaryota > Metazoa > Chordata > Ceratodontiformes > Protopteridae > Protopterus > Protopterus annectens. Next base: position 1,239,036,219 of record NC_056735.1, on the reverse strand, counting down.
TTCACACCACCAGGCTAGTTATTCTCCAAGTGCAACTAACACTAGGTAAGACTGCAATCCAAATTGTAGCTTGCTACAGATCCCCCACCATACCCCAAGATTCTCACTACACCTTTCTAAACGTACTGGAAAATATTAAGATAGACCAAACACCCTAATACTGGGTGATTTTAACTACCCTGCCATTAACTGGGAAAACTACTCATGTCCCAACACCTTTGCGCAACAGTTCTTGGAATTCATAAATTCTAATGCCCTGGATCAACTAATCCATAGTCCCACGAGGGGCTCCAATATCCTAGACCTGGTCATTACCAACATGGGAAATCAATGCTCCATACCTATGGTCACCCCCTCGTTAGTGAGGTCTGGCCATAAGCTAATCACCCTTAACATCCACATCCCACCCCACCCCCCAGTAAAGAAACCACCATAAAAAACTTCTCCAAAGCCAACTTCATGCTACTCAAGTCAGAAGTGACAAACTTCATAACACCCATGCAGACGGGAACTGAAAGTTCAACTGCTGAATCCTACACTAAGGCACTGTACGAGCACATCCACTCATGCATGAATCGTGCCATCCCAAATAGAACCAAAATGCTCTCATCCAAAAAAAGGAAGCCAATCTGGTGGTCCCCTGCCATAAACAAACTTTACAACAAAAGGAAGAAACTTTTGCAGAAAGAGGAAAATCCCAGGATGCAAAAAACTCCCATACTGGCCTCAGTAAGAAACTGAGATGCCTCATAAAATCCTACAAAGCTAGTTACGAAAATAAAATTGCCAAAGATTCCAAAGACAACCACAAAGCATTCTATAACTATGTCAAGAATCTAAATGGCAATGCTCAGATCTGCGCTGAGCTAAAACAGAATGGCATTAAATATACTGATCCAAAGGATATTGCCAATATCCTGGCAGATCGATTCAGTGCCACCTTCACCCCCCTCTCACCCCCTAAATGGCCCATCTCAATACCGGACGATTGCCAAATTCCAGTAATAACGACCACACAGGTACAAAACGCACTCTCTAAAGCCAAGAATACAGCATCCATGGGACCAGATGACATCCTGGGCTGTGTACTACATGAACTACAATATGAACTGGCACCTCACCTAAGTGTCATGTTTAATCATAGCCTCACCTCAGGTTTCGTGCCCACTGAGTGGCGCAGAGCTACAGTTATCCCAATCCACAAGGAGGGATCCACCTTGGATCCCGGAAACTACCGTCCCATCAGTCTGACAAGCCTTATCTGCAAGGCCATGGAGCGTATTATCATGGAACTTATAAACAAAGACATTGGCAACCTTCAAACACTGGACCCCACCCAGTTTGGGTTTGTGAAGGGCCGATCTTGTCTCTTGAACCTGATTGACTTCTTTGAGTCAGTCTCCAGAGCCATGGACAAGGGTAAGGTGGTCCACACAGCCTATCTAGACCTTGCCAAGGCCTTTGACACCATCCCCCACTCTGGAATCATAGATAAACTTACTAAGTTGGGCATTAATCCCTATGTCACCCAATGGGTTGCTAAATGGCTTACTGATAGAACCCACACTGTAAAAGTAGCCAACTCCAAATCCAGCTCCAGACAAGTGACAAGTGGAGTACCTCAGGGTTCAGTCCTGGGGCGCTCTTGTTTGGCATCTACTTCTCTGAAGTACAGGTCAACACTAAGGGACTCTGGCTAACAAAGTTTGCAGATGACTGCAAACTGGGAGCCATTATTGAATCCCAAATGATGTGGATGCTCTACAAAAGGGCCTTACAGAAACAGATGCTTGGTGCCAGAGCCATGGGCTCAAGCTCAATGCCAAGAAATGTATTGTTATCCCCTTTGGGAAAAAACATGTATCCATGAATTACCATATAGGTGGCAGTACACTAAACACAGAAAGTGTGATAAGAGACTTAGGGACACAGGTGGACAGTGGTCTCACCTTCGATAACCACATCGCCACAACAATCAGGAAATCCTTCTATGTGGCACACCTCATCATGAAGGGCTTTTCATCCAGAAAAAAGGAGGTCATTGTCCCACTGTACTCATCCCTCATTAGACCCATTATAGAATACAACGCCTCATTTGGTATGTACCTCTCAAGACATCTGCAACAACTGGAAAGGCCTCAGAAATACCTCACTAAAAGAATCACAGGCCTAAAGCAGATGCCCTACGCTGACCGCCTTAAAAACTCCAGCTATACTCTGTCGCATATCGTCTACTCAGAGGCGATCTCTGCTTAACATACAAGGCCATGTCAAACCCAGAGCTGTTGGACATGCTACACTTAAAGAAATCCCAATCCCTCAGAGCTACACGCTCCAGGGATCTAAACCTTGTCATCACAATAAACAAAACATGCTGGAGGGATAGGTTCCTGACCCAGAGACTCCCCAGACTCTGGAATAGATTGCCCATACATGTCAAGCAGAGTGCCTCTTTGGACCTCTTCAAGAGGAACCTTGACGATTGGATGGGAGAAAGGAAATTCACCCCAGGGATCACGTCAGTCGCCCTGCTAGACAGGGGTCCAGGAAAGTAAATAATGTGGGAAGAAATAGCCAGGGAATTGTTATGGCTAGGCTTGTATAGGCCCTAGGGCTGATAGCCTAGTACCAACCTATGAACCTATGAGACGCCATTACCTTTCTGAAGCAAGGTCTTACAAGTGATGCAGCATTCTCTGAAGAAGAATAAAGGGAATAATTACATTTTGTCTGTAGTAGTTTGGCAGCTAGTGGCGGATAGCAGGAGCAAATTAAACACTTGTAGGTGAAGTAGTTTAGACGCAAAGTAGTTGATCTGGCAGCTATTGTTTATCAATTAGCCTTTTTTTCAGTGAAATGATTAGAGTCTCCCAGTGTCATCTATGGATATGAACCTGCAGATCTTATTATTTACTGTTACCAGATGACTGTAGGTCCTCTGAGGAGAATTCATTGCAAGTAATGGTAAACTGCATCTCATTCTGAGCATTATCATTTGTACTATGAGGGCTTTTCTTGTTTCTAGATTAAGTAGGTTGGAATATTTGCATGCTAATCTTAGGTGGGTGAGGGCTATGTTTGTGATATTTGGTACATTTGAGGAGAAAGTAAGATTTTTGTCAAAGAGAATCCCATGGTTTCTTTGTTACATCACTTTTAGTACAGGTGTTTCTAGAAGATTAGTAATGTTCAAGCTATGGTTCATTTTAGTTTTCTAATGAGTTCCAAATATCATAGTGTTTTTTTTGGGAGTTTGTTAGGTTAATAGTCTGATGAGTACAATGATATCATCTGAACAAAGTGCACAGTTTAAATTATGTAAGTCAAACAGTAACACTACTAAAACTCAGAAACATTGCTGGTTTAAAATTACAATTTCAAATAAATGCCATTTATTTCTGAGTTGCTCATACTTTAACATATCATTTTGTACATTCATTTATGTACAGTGGGTTTATGTCTTGCTCCTTCATGTGTTATTTCCCTTAGTTTCCTGGTCATCCATGGCAGATCTGTGTTTTTTTTTCTCTCTAAAAGACTTTAGAGGGAGCAAGACTGTAGAATTCCTATGATGTAAGAATCATAAAAAAAAAAGTACCACTTTGAAAAAAATGGGCAAAGTCACTGCAGGATTCCACTTTATATGTTATATGATTTAGGTATTCTTGGTCTATCTATGTTTTTAAAGCTACACATTTTGAAATAGCTGTACATTTGTTGCATTATGCCTGATTACAAATGCTGAAGGTAGAGAGATTGTCACTTAAACTATAAGCTAATACTCTTGCTGAAGGATATGTGTTCTGACTGTGACACAAGAGTCTATTCAAACAGTTTGTGTCTGCCAAATGTTTTGCCAACTGTAGAAGGTAGTGCAATTACTCAGCATACACCACATTTGTATTAGTGAACTCATTTTGGTACTGTTAGTCCAGTCAATGTTTGTATCACCAGCAAAAATAACCTAAGTTGGGCCAATCCAATGGTGCACAGGCAGGGTGTCTGCCTGTTCATAACTTCATAGGTTCACATGTTCATTGATAAGTACAAGGCAGTCAGTTTGCAGACCATCACAAGCCTAGCCAATAACCCATATTCTAAAGGTCCGTCCAGTCTCAAGGAAGGAAATACAAGATACACAAGGGGAAAATGTAGGGCTGCTCATTCATTATCTAGTTTTACCATGAAGGCGGCAAGGGTAATACTTTGCTTGACATGTACTGAAAGATTCTTCCAGAGGTAAAGGATATTTTGACATATAAATCTATCACACCAGCATGTCCTGTTTATCTGATGATGAAGGTTTAGTTCACTTAACCAGGTATTTGAGTAGCCATTTGATCTACAAAGCAATGTGAGGTTCAAGAGGTATGGATCTTTCATGGTTCAAAAGGCTAGACACAAATCCACACAGCTCCACATGGATCACTCATCTTTTTATTTAGGAATCTCAGAGGTCTTTCAAGTTGAGTGAAATTTTCATAAAAATACATGCCGTTGTACTTAATGAACAACAACATAATTACCTGATATTTAAAAGGTCTGGAAAGGGGCATTATATCCAGTAATGGATTTAATGAGATATTGAGGAGAAATAGCACTACAGCTCCCTGCATGCCTGATACCTAGTAGAAGCTGGATGTGCCAACGCATGTAACTGAAGATACATGCCCACCAAAACATGGTGCACATCTTATCTAGAGAGGAATATGCATATATGGGGTTACATGTCTGCATGGAAGTGAGCATGCATCTGGGCCAAGCACTGTGGGACTCCTGCACATCCAAAGATGCCACAGTGGTGGTGGGATTGAGGGGGAAAACTCCCGATGGCCATGCAGATGACACCCCCCCTGACAGATGCCAATAGAGTTTACAGTAATTTAGAAGAAAACTCAATTATGGCAGTAGAACAAAAGAGCAATAAAAGAAAGTCATATGGAACAAAGGATCATTTGTTGTTAAATAAAGTCATAGTGGAGAACTGTAAAAGGGGGAAGAATCTAAGTATGGCATGGACTGACTACAAAAAAGCACTTGATAGTATCCCACATTCATGGATAAAAGAGTGCTTAAAAATGTATAAGATACACTCTACACTGATCGACTACATTATAATAAAGGACAGATTATTATCCCAGGGATAAAAACAGAAAGGGGGATATTCCACAGTGACTCTCTGTCACCGCCGCTATTCTGCCTTGCCCTTAACCTATTAAGTTGTCTACTTAACAGCAAAGGCCATGGCTATAATCTGACTCCGTAAAGACTTCTCATCTTCTCTTTGTCGATGATTTAAAACTGTATAACTCATTAGATGAACTGAAAGCACAACTGCAAGTTGTCAAAACTTTTTCAGATGACATAAGAATGTTATTTGGTCTTGATAAATGCGCAAAAACAACCTTTAAGGCAGGAAAACTGCACCACCAGGAAAATATCAATTTGGGAAAAGTATGTGATATAAAAGAACTTGAGTAAGAGGGAGTGTATAAACATTTGGGAATTGATGAAAGATCAACAATAAAATATGAGCAAATGTGAATAAAACTTAGTAAGGAATACTTTAGAAGATTTAAATTAATCCTGAAAACAGCGTTGAGATCTAGGAACAAAATCCAAGCTATAAACAAATTTGCTCTTCCTGTCCTAACTTACAGTTTTGGACTGATTGACTGGCCCTAAAACATGTTGGATAGATTAGATAAGAAAACAAGAGGATACTTTATGCTCACCAAATGATTTCTAACAATTGGTGTACACCAAGATTATATATTCCCCATTCAGAAGGAGGTATGGGTCTCCCTGAAATTGATTACATGTATAGATCTATAAAAACTGTAAGTGCCTTAGGTATTTGTTGTTCTTATTACCAAATGTATATTCATATTTACTTAAAATGCTTTTTATATGTCTCAATGTTGATTAATGTGTGGAGCTTTTCTCCCCGGGCCTCTACTGAAAATGGACATATATCCAGCTAGACTAGCCCGGTTAACAAATGTAAAATAAAATAAAATAAATAAAATAAATCTGCAATCGTGGGACTCTACACATATCTGCTGACCTCACAAGACCCAAACATAGTGAAAGTTTTGAAAGATGAGAATAAATCTACCATGACATTTCTGCTTAATGTAGCAGAAGCATATCGGCATCAAGCAGGAATATAAATCAAACCAGAAGTAGATAAAAATCAGGCAGCAACTGAATGTGCCAAAAAACAAAAGAAAGAATATAAGGTGAAGGACCAGATAAGAAGGCAAGAAATGTGGAAAATGCATAAATATAGTTGCAAGTACAGAAAACTTCTGGAAGAACCACATGTTGATCAGAAACAAATGTAGGAATGGTTAAGGAGAGGCGAATTCAAACCAAGAGATGAAAGGTTAATATTGGCAGCCCAAGATAGTGGGCTACGTAAACGCTGGTTTACAAAGTCCATTGAACATGTGGGAGAAATAGACAAATGTAGGTTTTGTAAAATGGAATTGGAAAAAGTCACACACCTTGTTGCTGGTTGTGACATACTAATGGCAGAAGACTGCATACTAAAAGGCATAATAATGTGGCAAGACTGCTGCACTGCAGACTGTGCAAACATTATGGTATTGAAGTGGCTGAAAAACACAGGAAACATGAGCCATAAAGCATCATAGAAAATTATGTTTATATAACATGGGATCAACCATTACCAACAGTTCAAAAGATAGATGCTAGAATACCAGATACAGTGGTCAGTGAAAAGAAGACAAAAGTAGCATTGATCAGTGAAATCAGCACATCCAGTGACTACAGTATCTTGTGTACAGAGAAACATAAAGTCATAAAATATCAGGATCTGTAGGCAGAAACAAGAGCAATGTGGAAGAAAGATACCCAGACTGTTCCAAAAGTAGTAGGAGCAATGGGTCTTAAAAAAAGAATCTATAATCATATTTAGATATGTTACCAATGCATGTAGCTCAGTCCAAATTGTAGGAGGAGTCATTTTTGGGCACATTGTGGGTTCTGCGAAGAGCACTTTTGGCTGACATTAAACACTGAAACAATACTAATTTCATGAACTTTAATCATACTTTGACTAAGGAATGGGGTCCATTCCCATTTTGGTATTAGAAACCCAAAAGATTTGGATAAATTATAAAGAACAGTACAAAGCATTACTCTAGCACCAACACCCTAGCCCAAAGGTTCCTAGAATTTATAAACTCAAATGCTATGGAACAACTTGTTACCACTCCCACAAGAGGGAAAAACATACTGGACCTGATCATCACCAACATGGGGGCTCTATGCTCCAGACCAGAAGTGTATCCCTCACTGGTAAGATCAGATCATAAACTAATCTCAATGGATATTCACATCCCGACCCCACCCCCTGCCCAGAAAATCACAGTGAAAAACGTCTCTAAAGCAAATTTCACACTCCTCAAAACTGAGGTGGAATCCATCAAAGCCCCCGGGCCTGTGGAAAATACGGCCCAGACCGCAGAAGCCTTTATAAATGCATTCTATGAACACCTTCAGGAATGCATGGATCATGCAATCCCAAATAAAACCAAGACCCAATCCTCCAAAGGCAGGCGTCCTGTCTGGTGGACCCCAGCCATAAACAAACTATACAATAGAAGGAGGAGGCTACTACATGATAGAGCAAAACTCCAAAAAGGGAAGGCATCTCTGATCAGTATTAGCAAAAAATTACGGGCACTCATAAAATCGTCTAAGGCCATCTTCGAGAGAAAAATTGCACAGGGCACTAAAGATAATCACAAGGCTTTCTTTAGTTATGTTAGGAACCTGGGTGGGAATTCCCAGATATGCTCAGAATTAGTCCAAAATGACAAAAAATACACCGAACCCACAGACATTGCCAACATCCTAGATGACAGGTTCAGCGCAAACTTCTCCCCACCCTCCCCACCAAAAGGGCAAATATCTATCCCAGCAGAGTGCTGCCCCCCTAACATCTCAGATGCTCAGGTAAGAGCCGCCCTCTCCAAAGCAAAAAACACAGCAACAATGGGACCAGACGGTGTCCCGGGCTGCGTCCTACATGAACTCCAAGAAGAGCTAAACCCAAACATAAAACTACTGTTCAATCTCAGCCTTACTACAGGATATGTACCCAAAGAGTGGCGTACAGCAACAGTGGTCCCTCACCACAAAGGTGGTGCCTCAATGGATCCTGGAAACTATCGCCCCATAAGCCTGACTAGCTTGATCTGCAAAGCTATGGAAAGGATCATCATGAACCTCATAAATAAAGATATGGGGACCTACAGACACTGGATCCTACCCAGTTTGGCTTTGTTAAGAGCAGATCCTGCCTCTTAAACCTGGACGATTTCTTTGAAACAGTCACCAAGGCCATTGATGAGGGGAAGGTGGTCCACACAGCCTACCTGGACCTCGCAAAAGCCTTCGATACAATACCCCACTTGGGCATTATAGATAAGCTCACCAGCTTAAATATAAACCCCTATGTCACTAGATGGGTTGCAAACTGGCACAAGGACAGAACCCACATGGTTAGAATTGCTGGAGCCATGTCAGACTCCAAACCAGTTACAAGTAGCATCCCACAAGGCTCAGTCCTGGGACCTCTCTTGTTTGGTATATATTTCTCGGAGGTACAGGCCAACACGGAAGGACTGTGGCTGACCAAATTCGCAGATGACTGCAACTAGGCGCCATAATCGACTCTCCAGCCGACACAAGCATCCTACAAAAGGGCCTCATAGAAACAGACAAGTGGTGCCAGAGCCATGGCCTCAAGCTAAACGCCAAAAAGTGTATAGTCATTCCCTTTGGCAAAAACAAAGTATATATATACTGAAGTATAGCAGCCCTTCGGAAAACTCTTGTGTAGCACATATCCACCCCAGCTTCAGCTGGTTTTCACTGAAAGAAATCCTGACTACAGATTCACTTGGCCACTTGAGGGTCTTGGGAAGAACTGTAGCGGATGTGTGAAATTCACCCAGCTCCACTGGCATACAGGAATAAAGCCCTGACCAAGACCCAGGTGGCCCAAGTTCAATTAGTAGCCTAAATACCTCTCAACCTCTCTGCATAAGAATTCTGGACAAAGCTAAAAATAATGCTAAGACAAAAGCCCAAAATCAGGGGCAGATTTTAAATACTGCACTTATAAATTTAGTACACTGCTAAGCTAACAGGTTTTGCATTAGCATTTTGCATTTTTTGAAGGATAAGAAGTTTGAAACTCAAATTTCCGTCATTATTCAGTGACTTCAGTCCTTGATGGTTTGTCAGAAAAAACACAAATTTAATGAGAAACAGACCAAAACTGTGAGGGACAAATCAGGGCAGTCTTTGTAATTCTGGACATTTGAGAGGTATGGTAGCTTTTGATAACTGATAGAGTTCATGCAGAGGAAAGAAGGAGTGACGAGGATTAGCTTGCCTGCCTCTCCTCAAGGGGAGAGATGGTCTGCATGCTCACAGCACATGCTTCTTGACTGAATCCCAGGTGTATACCAGTAATCATTCAGGGGAGCTTGCTTATAAGGAGGTGGGAAGACTTGACCACATCATGTGCACATGTGTAGGTACGCATCACACAGGCTTATGGAATGCCAACTCCTCTGGACAGGTGACAGCATACGGTTATGGCCTCCAAGTCTACCTACCACCCTCTCAATCAAAACAGCCAGTGATAGTATAACGACTGCTCTTGGCTGCTCTACTACTCTCTAACCTTATGCCATAATTTATTCCCTCCACCTGTTTGTAACAGGACCCTGACTTACAAGGGACACAGCCAGGACTAACAGACCTGTTAGTGTATATATATATATATATATATATATATATATATATATATATATATATATATATATAATACAGATATACGCACACAGACACACACACACACACGCAGACACACACACACATATATATATATATATATATATATATATATATATATATATATTTATACATATATATATATATATATATATATATATATAGGTTCATAGGTTGGTACTAGGCTATTGGCCCTAAGGCCTATACAAGCCTAGCCGTAACATTTCCCCGGCTATTTTTCCAGGAATTTTACTTCCCTGATCCCCTGTCTAGCAGAGCGATTGACATGATCACTGGGGTGAATTTCCTATCTTCCATCCAGTCGTCAAGGTTCCTTTTGAAGAGGGCCAAAGAGACGCTCTGCTTGACATGTATGGGCAGTCTATTCCAGAGAATGGGGAGTCTTTGGGACAGGAATCTATCCCTCCAGCATGTTTTGTTCATTCTGATGACCAGGCTTAGATCCCTGGAGCATGTGGCTCTGAGGGATTGCAATTTCTTTAAGTGTAGCATGTCCAACAGCTCTGGGTTTGACATGGCCTTGTATGTTAAGCAGAGACTGCCTCTGAGTAGATGATATGTGACAGAGTATAGCTGGAGTTTTTTTAGACAGTTGGCATAGGTCATCTTCTTTAGGCCTGTGATTCTTTTAGTGAGGTATTTCTGCGGCCTTTCCAGCTGTTGCAGATATTTTGTGAGGTACATAACAAACAGGGCTTTATACTCTATAATGGGCCTAATGAGGGATGAGTACAGAGGGACAATGACCTGCTTTTTCCTGGATGAAAAGCCCTTAGTAATGAGATGTGCCACATAGAAGGATTTCCTGACTGTTGTGGTGATGTGGTTATGGAAGGTGAGACCACTGTCCACCTGTGTCCCTAGGTCCCTTATCACACTTTCGGTGTTTAGTGTACTGCCACTTATGTGGTAATTCATGGGTACATGGTTTTTCCCAAAGGGGATAATTATACATTTTTTGGCATTGAGCTTGAGCCCATGGCTCTGGCACCAAGCATCTGTCTCTGTAAGGCCCTTTTGCAGGATGTCCACATCATTTGGGATTCGATAATGGCTTCCAGTTTGCAGTCATCTGGGAACATTGATAGCCAGAGTCCCTTGGTGTTGGTCTGTACTTCGGAGAAGTAGATGCCAAACAAGAACGGTCCCAGGACTGAACCCTGAGGTACTCCACTTGTCACTTGTCTGGAGCTGGATTTGGAGTCGGCTACTTTTACAGTGAGGGTTCTGTCAGTAAGCCAGTTGGCAACCCATCGAGTGACGTAGGGATTCATGCCCAGCTTAGTAACTTTATATATGATTCCAGAGTGGGGGATGGTGTCAAAGTCCTCTGTGAGGTCCAGATAGGCTGTGTGGACCGTCTTACTCTCGTCCACGGCTCTGGAGACTGATTCAATGAAGTCAATCACGTTGAGGAGACAAGATTAGCCCTTCAAGAAACCAAACTGGGTGGGGTCCAGTGTTTAAAGGTTGCCAATGTCCTTGTTTATAAGTTCCATGATAATGCATTCCATGGCTTTGCAGATCAGGCTTGTTAGGCTGATGGGATGATAGTTCTCGGGGTCCAAGGTGGACATCCCTTTGTGGAGTGGGATAACTGTCACTGTGCGCCACTCACTGGGAACAAAACCTGAGGTGAGGCTATGATTAAACATGACATTTAAGAGAGGTGCCAGTTCATTTTGTAGTTCATGCAGTACACAGCCTGGGATGTCATCTGGTCCCATGGATGCTGTATTCTTTGCTTTGGAGAGTATGTTTTTTCCCTGTGTGGCCATGATTACTGGCATTTAGCAATCTTTTGGTATTGAGATGGGCCCTTTAGGGGGTGAGAGGGGGGTGAAATTGGCACTGAATCGATCTGCTAGGATATTGGCAATATCCTTGGGACTGGTATATTTAGTGCCATTTTGTTGTAGGTCAGAGCATACCTGAGTATTGCCATTTAGATTCTTGACGTAACTATAGAATGCCTTGTGGTTGTCCTTAGAATCTTTGGCAATTTTATTTTCATAACTAGCTTTGGAGCATTTTATGAAGGACTTCAGCTTCTTACTGAGGCTGGTAAGGGAGACTTTTTGTATCCTGGGATTTTCCTTTTTTCTGTAACAGTTTCTTCCTTTTGTTCTACGACTTGTTTATGGCAGGGGACCACCAGATTGGCTTCATTTTTTTTGGAGGAGAGTGTCTTGGTTCTATTTGAAATGGCACGATTTATGCTCAAGTGGATATGCTCGCACAGTGCCTTAGTATAGGATTCGTTAGTCGAACTTTCAGTTCCCATCTGCATGGGTGTCGTGAAATATGTCACTTGAGTAGCATGAAGCTGGCTTTGGAGGAGTTTTTATGGAGGTTTCCCTACTGGGGAGTGGGGATGGGATGTGGATGTCAAGTATGATTCACTTATGGTTAGACCTGACCAGCGAGGGGGGGGGGGTGACCGCTGGTGTGGAGCATTGATCTCCCATGTTGGTAATGACCAGGTCAAGAATATTTGAGCCCCTGGTTTGACTTTGGATTAGTTGATCCAGGGCACTGGAATTTATGAATTCCAAGAATCGTTGGGCAAAGGCGTTGGTACCCAAGTAGTTTTCCCAATTAATGGCAGGGTAGTTCAAATCACCCAGTATTAGGGTGCTAGGTTGTATTTTAATATTTTCCAGTATGTTTAAAAAGGTGTAGTGAGAATCTTGGGGCATGGTGGGGGATCTGTAGCAAGCTACAATTTGGATTGCAGTCTTACCTAATGTTAGTTGCACCTGTAATATTTCAGACACATTGTGTTGGGCAACTAGCCTGAGGTGTGAATATCCTTGGTGAATATGGACACTCCACCACCTTTAGTGTTTTGGTCCTGGTTTGGTGGCCGAAAAGTGTGGTAAGAGTTATAGCCTGGTATTGCAGGAGTGCTCTCTGGAGCCTATAACCAGGTCTCGGTTACTCCACAGATATCGATGTTCTCCATTTTTAGGAGTGCCTCAAGACAGTACATTTTGAGATTTAGACTTCTAGCATTGAGTAGCACATCCTTCAGATTTTGCGTGTTTTTATCTTTTACAGTGGTAGTTTTGTCATTTGAGCCTTGCCTAAAAAAGGCACTATGGGGGTGGCAAAAGCCTTAGCCAGTAACCTAAATCCCAGGGGCGACAGGTGCAGACCATCTCTGGCAAAGCATTGTGGTTTGTCGATCATGTCGTCCCAGACAGACAGATACTGGATCCCTTTGAATGACACTAAAAACTTAGCCAATTGCTGAAGTCAGTCATTTTGTCTTTATACTGTGGTATCATTCTGGGCAAGGGCAGGATGCTACTCAGGGCTAGGTTTATACCTGCCTGGGCCACATGATCCGAGAGCTCTTCCATGTCTTTTTTCATGTAGTCCAGGGAGGTACATCTCAGGTCATTCACACCAACAGGAACAATGACAGAGTCAAATTTGTACTTGTTGTGGAGTGACTTGAGTGCATGCATTGTGTGGCAGATCCTGGCTCCCGACAGGTGATGACTGTAATTTTCTCCTTGTCCAGCCTGGTGAGTGGGACATCAGTGTGCCTGACTATGGAGTCACCTATGACTAAGGATTGGGTATGTTGTTTCACCTTAGGGGCTGTTGGGTGGCTCACTGGTGTTTTGAGCTATGTGTTACTTTGGTTGTGAAAGGTGTTTGTTTGCACATCAGCTTCAGAGGTCCTTGTTGCTTGGGCGGGTTAATGGTAAGGGCCTCCACATATGTGGGTTTAGTGTTACTATGTGTCGGTGTTTGTGATGTGGGTTTTGAAGGTCTATGTGTTGCTTGAGGTATAGTGCAGGTGTTAACTCCTCCTCTTGACTGTCTAGCACAATCTTGACTGGAGAGAGCTTTGCTTCTAGTTTGGCTATGTAAGTGCATCTCTCGCAGGTTGTAGTGCTGGGTGGTAGGAGGAGAGGATTGTCTGTGTACGAGACAATTGCTGCATTGCCCCAGTATGCCCAGGTTCACAAGGTGGGCTGGAGAAATCACCGGAAGCTGACACTTGGACATGCCTGGTTCGTGTGTTTTTTTTTTGTAGAGTACAAGAGTTGTTTTCCCTTGTTTTGGCAAGGTACTTTGCAATAATAGGCTGTTTAGTGCGTACAATTACTTTCTCCTTATATACAAGGAGAGTTGAGTGTTTTTATCAGTTTAAGGCTTCCTAGTACTTTCCTGCAGGTTACAGATCTAGTGCTAGTCACCAGGATTCAGATTTTAGTGCTACTACTGAGAAACCAGCTTGTTCTAAGGGAAAATTTGAAGAGCAGACTTTCTGGCGCCGGGAATTGTTTAACCTTAGCCCTGCAGTGCTACGCGATGCACAAAATCACGCAAACACACGTTTTTAAGCTAGAAATTTGAAAAGGATAGAAATCATCCCCAAATGGCCAATAAAATTATACTTACAGAGCTGAAAACCACTCCTCTAGTGTTAGATAGGCTGTACAATGCTCACTACTCTCACTAGTAAGCAGTAGGACCTCCCTCTACCACATCTAAGTCTGGAATAGCTCTGAATACAGAAACTGAAGTCCTGAAACCAGCAAGGCCTGGGATCTGGACTATACTAGTTAGAAAAGGCAGGAAACTAGCAAACAAGATAGTACTTTTTTTTTGGTTAAAACAGGCTAAGAAATGCAACAATGCAATAAATAAGCTCAGAAAAGGCTATCACATTTGAGTGTGTAGCCCTAAACAGTAAATGCAATTTAACACTTTGCAAAAATTAGCAATTTAACTTTTAAAATTAAGCAAGGCAAGTGCACAAACTGAAAAATGATTTAAAGGCAGAAATAACAGTAGAGTAAGTAACTAGCCCACTTTTAAAGCTTTCTTGAAAAGTGCAGTTAACAAAAATGATCAAAAACAGCAAAAACCAGGCAGTTTAAGCCAAAAGTACTCGCAGTTAGCACAAAAAGTCATTCTCTCTCGTGGTGCTGTAGTAGTCTGCAGGACACCCAAACAGGATCTGCTGATCTAAAACAAGCTCAAACGCACACAAAGCGTTTTTAAGCCAGAAAGTTGAAAGGGATATAAATCAGCCCCAAATGGCCAGTAAAATTACACTTTCAGAGCTGGAAACCACTCCTCTAGTGTTAGGCTGTACAATGCTTACTACTCTCACTAGTAAGCATTAGGACTTCCCTCTACCACAGCAAGGTCTGGAATAGCTCTGAATACAGAAACTGAAGTCCTGAAACCAGCAAGGCCTGGGATCTGGACTATACTAGCTAGAAAAGGCAGGAAACGAGCAAACAAGATAGTACTTTTTTTTGTTTTTTTTTGGTTAAAATAAGAAATGAAAAAATACAGTAAATAAGCACAGAAAAGGCTATCATACTTGAGTGTCTAGCCCTAAATAGCAAATGCAATTTAAAACTTTGCAAAAATTAGCAATTTAACTTTTAAAATTAAGCAAGGCAATATGTAATTTGTACAAAAACATGTAAATAGTTTAGTGAAGTACTGGCAGACCAAAAACAAAACAACGCCAGATGATGAAACTGCATGTTTCAAATATTCATCGTTCTAAGCTACAATAACCCATTTAAATTAATTCTGTCATTTACACCTGGGGGCTGGGTTGCATTCAACTTCATTTGCCAGTTTAGTTCCTTAGTTGCCCACTAACATCTTCTCCTCTCAGACATTGCTACTCTTATATAATGCATTACTGTCATCCTATAACTGTATCTCCGTCTTTCCAATATAAAAACTCTCACATGACATGCATGGTGGAATATTAAAAAAAAGTTATGTATTTATCATAACATTCCATCTGTGTTGTCCATTTTCATTCTTCCTCAGCTGCTGGGTTCAGATGTGATCCTTGGATCCAACTCAGCCATTGCTAAAGCTTGGGTAACCAAGAAGATCTTGAGCTTTTCCCTTATTCTTAATGCAACAACCCCTAACATATCAAAGATCTCGTTTGCTGATCTTTATCAGACATGGTATTTGTTAGCATGCTTATATAAAAATAAGGGAAAAGCTCAAAATGCATGTGTTCTTTAGAGGAAAGCATATCAGCAGCTCACTCAAAAGGACAATGGTGTCCTTAGAGTATCTCATTCATCCAGAAGATTCCATAAACAAAGGATGGGGGTTGGTGAGCGGGAAGTTGAGGAAGAATGAAAATGGACAACACTGATGGCAAGTTATGGTAAGTACGTAACTTCTAAATCTGATCATGTCAACTTCCATGCTACCCTCCGTTGT
Source organism: Protopterus annectens (assembly GCF_019279795.1). Classification (NCBI taxonomy): domain Eukaryota; kingdom Metazoa; phylum Chordata; order Ceratodontiformes; family Protopteridae; genus Protopterus; species Protopterus annectens. The sequence goes on along the minus strand of NC_056735.1, from coordinate 1,239,020,130 downwards.
TGGGATGGAGTCCCCAGCTACATATTCCTGAGCACAGTAGAACCAAAAGCTGCTTTACCCCTCAAGGCCAGATCTACTTTGTAATGAGTGATAAAGATATGAGGACTTGCCCGAGTTGCTACTGCACATATATTGTCCATTGAAAACCTAGATAGAAATACAGAAGAAACTGCCATGGACCTAGTGCAATGGGCTCTTACAGGTTTAGTTAAGGTAAGACCCAATTTGTTATAGCTATAAAAATACAATCAGTCAACCATCTGGCTAAAGTTACTTTTGCAACTGGTTTACCCAATTTCAAATCTGCAAAAGGAAACAACTGGTCTCTCTTTCTAATTTCTTTCGTCCTATGCAGATATAACATAATTGTCTGTGAACATCCAATAAATGCAACATATATTCACCTTTGCTTGCAAATTTAGGAAAGAATACTGGCAAATTAATGGATTGATTGATACTGGATTCTGACGCTACTTGGGAAGGAAAGATGCATTAGTTTGTAATGTAACTATATTCTTATGAAAAATCAAGTAGGGAGGTTTTGAAGACAAGGCTTGCATTTCTGAAATTATTCTAGCTGAGGTAATGGCTACTAAGAAGACAGTTTTCCAAGTAAGAAACTTAAGGTAAGATTTTGCTGCTGGTTCAAATGGGGGAAAGTATTAATGCTTGCAGTGCCAAGTTCAGATCCTATGGTGGAGTAGGGTCTTTAAACTGTGGTCTCAAAAGAAGAGTGCCTCTCATGAAAGCTTTGCACAGTTTAGCAGAGGCTACTGAAGAACTTTCAAATCCAGTATGAAAATTAGATATAGCTGCTAAGTGTACATTAATGGTAGAGGACCTCATCCCTTCTTTAAAGAATAAAGCTAAAAATTCAAATATGTTATGTATCAAAACTGAGAAAGGATCAATATTTTGTTGTGCCCAGTAAAGAAATCTTTTCCATTTACTTAAAAAGAGTTTTCATTTTGAGGGTTTATGGGAAGATAAATGGATATGGTGGACAGAGGAAGAAAGCATATGTTGTTTGGCTATTAATGGAATTGGAGAAACCAGGCTGTAAGCTTGAGGTTTGAGATGTCTGAGTGAATCATGCCTGAGACAGAAGGTCTGCAATCTGATTCAGAATCCAAGGTTGGTAAAGTAGATGTCATAGGAAGGGGAACCAAACCTATCGAGGCCTATAATGTGCAATGAGGATGACTTTGCTCTTCAACCTGGCAACTTTCTGCAGAAATTTCAGAATTAATGGAAAAGGCGGGTAGGCATAAAGCAGACTGGGAGGCCAATCATGAAGAAGAGCATCCCTTGGTGATTCTGTCTGTGGGGGAATTAGGGCAAAGTAGCTGCTGCATTTGTTGTTTAGGGGAGAAGCAAAAAGATCGTGGCAAGGCTGGCCCCATTGATGAAAGATCATCTCTGTCACTTTCTTGTTGAGAGATCACTCGTGAAGTAGAAGAGTTGACCTGCTCAATTTGACTGCTATCACATTGGACGTTCCTGGAATGTGTGTTGTTATGAGAAAGTGGTTGGATGATATCACCCATCGCCACACTCTGAGTGATTCTCGACACAAGGGATATGATCTGATTCCCACCTTGTTTGTTGATGTAACAAACTACTGACATATTGTCTGTTTAAATAGCAATTGTCCCTGTAGGGAGAACATTCTGGAGGGCCTGCAATGCTAAGAGCACTGCTTTCATCTCCAGAACATTTACATACAATTTGGCCTCTTCGAGGGATCAAGTGCCTTGGATCATTTTCCCAGAAAGTGTCCTCCCGCCCCAACTGGGAGTCATCCATGAGCACTCTGACCTTGGGCTGAGGGTGAATGAAAGAATGGCCTTGTAGAACCTGATCTGATTGAATCCACCACCTGAGATCTCTCTTGCATGCCTGAGTGATTCTTATTTGTGATGACGTGCATTGGTAAAGAATTGACCACTGTACTGCTAACACCCAGGGAAGAATTCTCATATGAACTCTGGCTAGATTTACTAAGGTTACCACCACTGACACTGATCCTAGAGCTGTACTCTTCACTTATCAGACCAATGATCGAGTACAATGCCCCATTCGGGATGTATCTCACCCGACATCTGCAGCAATTGGAGAGATCCCAAAAGTTCCTCACCAAAAGGATAAAGGGACTCCAAAATCTGTCATATGCTGCCAGATTGAAGAAACTCCAGCTCTATTCAGTCGCATACCGTCTGCTCAGAGGTGACATGTGCCTGACATACAAGGCCATGTCCAACCCGGAATTAATGGACATGCTCCACCTCAAAAATCCAAATCCACCAAAACCACTAGAGCAAGCGACTTAAACCTTAGCACGGATATAAATAGGACGTGCTGGAGGGATAGATTTATCACTCAGAGACTCCCTATGCTGTGGAATAAAATCCCGGTCCATGTGAGGCAGAGCACCTCGCTGACTCTGTTCAAGAGAAATCTAGACCTGTGGATGGGAGATCGTAGGTTTACCCTGGGAATCATCTCTGGGTCACTGCTGGACAGAGGCACAACAAACTAATGGGCACAGTATTTTTTCATATAAGGGGTGGCGTAAGCCACAATAATTTGGGCTAGGCTTATAAATGCCTTAGGGCAGATAGCCTAGTATAAACCTATGAACCTATGAACCTATGAACCTATGAAAGACCAAGTGGGCTGAAGTCTTGGTACTGCAAATTTTTTTCTGACCTGCAATCTGAAAGTCTGTACTCTTGAGAGAGGAAGGGAAGCTATCACTGACTTTGTGTTGAAAACTGCTCCTAGGAATTCCAAATTTTGAGAAGATTGTAGGTGAGACTTCTTGTAATTTATGGTTATCCCCAGATGAGAATAAATCTGGAGTACCTGATTTCTTGCCCTTACTAACAGATGCCTGGTTGGGGTGGTAATGAACCAGTCATCTAGATATGGAAACACCAGAATCCCTACAATCTCAAGTGAGCTGCTACTACTGCCATACATTTGGTAAACACCCTGGGGGGCTGCGGTGAGGCCAAAGTGCAGACCTCTGAACTGGTAATGACTGGCTCCCAGATGGAAGCATAAATATCTTCTGGATTGTCTGTTCATCTTTATGTGACAGTATGCATCCTGAAAGTCTACTGAGCACATACAGTCATCTTTGCCCACAAAAGGGAGAATGGACTGAACTGTGACCATATGAAACTTTGTGTGTCGAGCTGACTTGTAAAAAGTTACTGATCTGTAGTCCCCTGTTTTCTTTGGCACTATAAAGAATCTTGAGGAAATTCTGGATTCTGTCTGGTCTGGTGGGACATCTTGGATGACTCTTTTTTTCAAGCAGCTTTTGTATTTGTATTGCTGCTTCTTTCTTCTGACTGGGTGAAATGTCACAAACTGATCATAGAGTTGGGGGTGGAAGGGAAAAGGGTATTATACAACCTCTGAAAATAATCTTCTCCACCCAAATATCTTTTGTTATGTCTAGCCAGGCTCTCTGGTACAGGGATAGTCATCCCCAGATTGCCTCCAGAAGTGGATAATAGCGCCCCCTTTCAGGAGCGCTGGTAAGGATCTGTCTGAGAAAGAATCTCCGGACCCCTGGTTTTGCAAGCCTCCTCTGCCATGGCGGCAGTGTAAACCATCAGAGTCCCCCCCTGCCCCTAGGGTAACTTTCCACATGTGTCTTGGAAAGGACCCTAGAACTTACTGAACCACATCTTCTGACCACTTCGTTAATTCCTAGAAAAAGATCTTTGAGGGGATGAAAAATGTAGGCCCACTGCAGAGAGTGTCTTTATATCCTTCTCACACCTGGACAATGTGGCCTTCACTTTGGGGTCAAACAAGGAACTGCCATCAAAAGGAGCACTGATAAATGAAGACTTCAAGGGCACTGCAAAATCACATAAGAGCATCCAGGTATGCCTCCTAATGGATATGCCTGGACCTGCTACTCCTGAGGCACCTTCAGCTGCATGTGAAATGAGCCTCGTGGATGAATTCAAGACAGACTGGAAGGTAGCCAACTGAGAAGCCACAGATGATTGGACTTCAGCTGAAACAGTGAAACGGTCCTGAAAGGGAAACTGAAAGTTCTTTGATCAAATCCCTTTGTAACCTAGTAAAATGTGACAAATAGTTCAATGACCCAAGGACAAATGTTGCTGAAGTGTAGACACGCTTCCCAAATCTGTCCATTATCCTATACTCCCTGTTAGGGGGATGAACAGAGGAACTCAGTTTGGCAAATTCCTTCTTGGTGACTGCCGCCATGACCATAACATCCATGGGTATCCCTTTATCTGAAATACTTTCCCTACAGGTGGAGCTAGAATACTACTTGGCCTTTTGGGGATTGGTTCTACAGTGTCAGGCTCCTTCCACTGCTACTGAGAGACCAAATCAATGAGCTCATTGGTGGGCGTAGTAACCCAGGAAGTATATGGGCCAGCCCCAAAGGTCTCCAGAAATACTAATTCCTCAGGTGAAGGGTTGGTGCGGGTCAATAACCTCACTGCTTTAGGATCTCAAGGATGTCTCCAAATGAGACTTCTTCTGGAGCTGATCGTGGGGAACTTTCACCCTCATCAAGTTTGTATCCTCAGTGACTAACTCTTGTGGAGAGTGCCTCCTTCTGCACTTTCTCTTCTTAGTGACTTCCTTGGTGGGGTGTTCAGGGAAGTGTCAGAAAAAAATTATAATACCCTGCTAGGGAGACTGGAGGTCTCAAACTGATTGTTCCTGTGAAGTGGAAGGATGAGGATCCAAGTACAGAGACATCTGGGTGCTGGATTGAAAATCCGAGGGGTTGGGACTGGCAATTCATCAGAGCAGAAAACACCCTCTTCACAACTTCAAAGGCAGACAAAACACCCTCTTCACAACCTGAATGGCAGACCACCCAAGTGAAATAGAAGACCTTTGCACTGAGAAAGCAGGCTTCTGGATTGTAGTCTCCTCCCGCCCTGAAAGCAATCTCCCTGAGGAGGAAGTCAGAGCTGATCTGTCCAATGTTGAAGCTCCAAGGTACAGAGATGGCTTTGAGACCTTCAGATTCTATCCTAACATCTTGGATCTGACAAGGGAGCTTCGGCTCTGATAGTCCTCCAGATCAGAAGATGTTGGAGATATGGCACTCAGAGTTAGCTTTGGATCCGAATATTGGATTATCTTTGGATCCAAACCAGACAGACTCAAAGACTCAGATGCAGGGACTCTGAAGCAATTAAAAGGATCAGAGAAGGAGTGTGAAGTGGTGTTGTGGTCAAAGGACAGGCCTCCTGACCCAAAGTGATAGCAGCCAGTAACACACCCATCTGGATCTGTGTTGAGAGAAACTTTCTCATAATCCTATCCACATCTTCTTCCATCAAACTTCTGAAGAATCAAGATGAGGCCAGGGAAGGAGACTTAGTATGGCACCTTTCCATAAAGGGAGATGGGACCCTTGAAGAAAGTGGACCCACAGAGGGAGAAAAAGTCCTAGGCATAACAATAGGATGTCAGAGCTGAAAACTTCTTTTTCTTCAGATCTGAGGGGGGGAAAGGTTTGAGACCTCCTCAAATCTGACTTACTCCTCTTCCTAGACAACTCCAAGGATGGAGTTGAGGAAGTAGAAGCAACAGAAGATTTCAGCTCCTTGAACTTAAGCTTGGGGGATTGAGCCCCTGAAATAACTTATCCAAAAGAAGAAGGCAACAAACCTTTCAATATTACCTTATACTTTCTGTCCACTAAAGCATGGCAACTGAAGTTGTGGTAGGTTGAACAGTCTTCCTGTAGGTGCTGCAGACCTAAACAATAGACAAAGAGATTGTGGGCGTCTGAAACAGGCAACTTATGCCCACATTGTGAACACTTTTTAAAGCCTGAAGCCCTTCTCATCCATTCTACAACAACAACAAATAAGTCAGAAAGGAAAGTTCTTTTTTTTTTTTTGTAGAAAGAAAAATAAAGGGGTATTACCAACAATGGTAATTAGAAATACACTATTGTGTAAAAGCAAGGAAGGGATAGATACTAATGATGGTATTTATAGAACTAGGATAAGTACAAGGGCAAGGGAATAACAGTAACTAGAAAATTAAGAAGCAAAAGCAAAAAATATATAATATATGAAAGAGAAATGCTACCTTATCTGAAATTGGGTAAGGGAGAAGTGAAAGAGCTTTTTGGTTACCAAGAACTTTAGTAATGGTTGAGCTGGATCCGAGGATCGGATCCGAACCCAACAGTTGAGAATAGAATGAAAACTGACAACATCAGATCAAAGTGTATAAAATAAATAAAGATGGTGATGTAAAAGTGTTGGTGGGAGTACCTAGACTAAAATGAATTACAAAATAATTGCTGGCAGGTGGTTGGTTGAAAACCACCAGACCTACATTTAACATCTTGCACTGGAGCCTTTGTAGAAGATGTACTGTCATGAATACCTAGATAACTATTTCCATTAATTCTGTTAAATTTTACACAGCTTAAGAACAGTATAAACACATGGTGCTTTTTCATGCAAAATAGTACATTTATGCTATAAAATACATGCTCCTTACTGTTGATTGCTTGAATGGTCCCATCGTCTTATTTTTTAATTGAAGAATCCTTCTTCCAAAAAGGTTTGCTAAAATTAGTACTAAATCCGTCATCACATTTTCAGAAAACTGTTTCCAATCACCTAAAGAATAAAAATAAAATTCTGAACACCAGATATATATTACCTTACTCCAAGTCTCAAAAGCATCAATCAGCTGTTAAACAGTGTGGTACTGCATGGAATTAAGAGCAGCTAGCTTGCACATCTAATAGCACTACTACATCCTATCACTGTATAACATCTTGCCCTTAACCTTAGAAACTAGTCTGTGTATTGAATAGCACTAACATATGCTAGCACTAAATAACATCTTGTTCTTAAGTCAAGAGACTACCTTAGGAGACTCCTGGTAAAACCCAATCCTTAATCCTAAACAGCCCACCCTACTACAGGACTGGATAACATATATATTCAATTTCCAAACAGCTCTGTCTCAGACGACCAGCTAATCATGAAAGAAGATAACAGTATGTGAGAGATGCAAATACACAATTTCCTTGGAGGCAAAAATCTCACATACAAATAAGGTTGTTAAGAATACCCACACTACATCCCTCACACGAAGCAGTAGCATATCTAGGGTAAGGTGGGAGGGTCAACTGCCCCAGGTGCAAAATGTTAGTACAATCATCTGATTCCAATCTCTAATGGATCAGCAACTTTCAAAAGCTAGTATTGCATTTGTGGTTAAACCTGAGCATTGTAGCACTCTGTGTGTGGTCTAAACTATAACAACCAGTAGTGAAGCTAGGGCAGGGTGAAGGGGGAACTGACTCCAGTGGAAAGTACTGGGGGGTGTGATCGGACGATCCTGATCACTCTTCAATGTATACCAGCTTTTAAAATCAAAGTATTACATTCACAGTCAAAATTGAGCACTGTAGCACTCTGAGTGTGGCTTAAACATTTGTAGCAAGCAGTTTGCTACAGTTTAAAAGAGAGTCGATGTTTCTTTCTTTCTTTTTTTTTTTTTTTTTGAAATATAACCTAAGTATTGTAGCTCTCTGTGCTGGATATAAACTGTAGAAATTTGCTACAATTTAAACATTTATTTTCTTTTCCAGTTCTCTATGTAAGGAATAACTTTTTTTTTTAATAACATAATGAGAGGAAGGAGGACTGGGCACAGAAATGGGACCTCACTGGTTAGTGCAGGATGAACAGTGTGTGTGTTGTGTGCCTGGCCGCCTGTTTGGTGTGCCAGTATATGGGGCTGTATTTTTGTTGCTGTATTTATTTTGCTCTTCACCAGAAAATAGCTTGTGGGGGGGGGGGGGGTTAGGCATGGATTGAGTTTTCTGTTGCCAAGACACAGCCATTTGTCATCCTAGTTTTTTTTGGCTCTTCACTTAAAGAGCTGAGGGTGTGGAGTGCTAGTACAGTTAGCTAAGCTTCTGGCAGCAACTGCTTGCTACAGTTTAAAAGTAAAAAAAAAAATCTCTCTCTTTTTGTTTTTAATTAAAAACTTAGCACTGGTAAGGCATGGGGTGCTGGCCCAGCCAGCTGAGCTTACTGCATTATAGAAACTTGTTTGCTACAGTTTAAAAGTAAAAAAAAAACTCACTGGCTTTTTATTTTTAACTAAAACCTGAGAACTGTCACTCTCTGTCATAGCCGGCCTTAGGCATAGGCCAACTAGGCGGTCGCCTAGGGAGTCACTGTAGTAGGGGCACTTTTCCAGTACGTATTTGGTGTAGGTAGACCAGGATGGGGCACCAGGTGTTGTGGTGGGGGATGCCAAGGAGCCCTTTTGCTTAGGGCACCAGTTGACGTAAGGCCGCTCCTGCTCTCTGTGCAGGGTATAAACTGTAGCAACTATTTGCTACATTTGTAGCCAGCAGTTTGCTACAGTTTATATAAAGATTTTTTTTCATTGAAAACAAAAACACCATAGCACTCTTGCAGACAGGATATAAACTGTAGCAACTGTTTGCTTTATTTGTGGTAAGCAGTTTAATATAGTTTATAAGAAGAAATGATTTGTTTTAATTCAGACATGAGAGCCTTAGTGCTCCATGCAGGCGGAGTATAAGCTGTAGTAGAAGGAATGTCTTTCTTTGGGTCTTCATATGAAGAGCTGGGGGTGGCACATTGGTTTAAGGTAATGGCACAGGGCAATTGTTGGGTCAGCTATAGTTCTCTGCTGCAGTGCTTAAGAGAAACCTTCCCAAATCTCAAAGACCTCCAAAGCCAACTAATGGCAGCAGTGCTCTTCAGCAATCACTAAAACACATACCATAAGCAACAACAAACATTCATATGAACATACACCCAATGGTCACCCAAGAATAGAGCCCATAAGGCAATCATATACTTTACCTAATATTCTTATCATTGGGAATTCATTGTGTGACACACAGATGTCCCACTCACCAAGTTAGACAAGGAAAATATAATGGTTAGTTGCCTATATGGAGCCAGGATCCACAATACCATGCATACACTTGTTACTGTACTGCCCATACTAATATGACTTGATCATATTGCATGTAGGTGTAAATGACCTGAGACATATCTCACTGGATGTCTCAGAATATGTGTCACAGACAGGTATAAGCCTTGCACTTAGCAGCACTCTACCATCACCAGGGATGATGCCACAGTATGAACATGAAAATATTAATTGTATTAGTTTTTGGTGCCATTCCAGGGGCATCCATTATCTGTCAGCATGGGAGGACATAGTCAACAGACCATGTTGCTTTGCCATGGGTGGGATGTAACTGTCCCCCATGGCTTTTGGATACTGGCTAAAACTTTATCCACCCCTTAAAGCCTTTTTATGCAATGCCAAAAAGATAATACTACCAACATAGTGAAAAAGTTCCCAAACAACCTTAAAAAGTTACTGCTCATTTCTAGGAGCCTAAACAAGAAACTTCACACCCTGCAAGCCCTCTTCTCTCTGGAGAATATAGACATCTGTGCAGTTACAGAGACTTGGTTCAAAGTCATACAAAGTATTCTGGCAGTGCAAGGCTACAGTACCTTCTACATATTTAGACCAAAAACAACAAAGATGGGCCAAAGGTAGAGGTGCCTCAATCTACATCAGCAACAAATATATTTTCAGATAGGATGATATCACAAAGTTCATTCATGTACAAGTCACCATAAATAAGGTCCTTCAGTATATCAGGGTTAGCGACAGGTCACCATCTATGCCCCTAGAGTCTCAAGACTCTTACCCTAACCTACTACAGGTGCTCAACAGCCAACAAAACACCCTATTCATGCATGACTTTAACTACTCCTCTATAGACTGGACAGCATACACTGCCTCAATTTCATAGGCACAATGCTTTCTGGACTTTAACACAAACAACCTGGAACAGATAGTACATGCCCCAAACACATGAGCAAACATACTGGATATGGTACTCACCAAAATGGGATAGCAATGCACCTCCCCTGTTTCAAGACCACACTAGTTGGGTCAGATCACAAAACTGTCTTTTTTGAAGTAAAAATCAACCAAAAAAGTTAGGAATTACTCTAAGTCAAACTGCATCTTATTAAGTGAAGGTCTGTCAAAATCCAAGGCTCCCCAAAATTCCAAGAACACAACTACCTATGCAGTGATTCACAGAGTCCTTATACAAAAAATGTGGATGGTGACATGCAGGCTTTTTTTTTTTTTTTTTTTTTTTTTTTTATCATTTGTTGACCGGGAAAGTCAGACTAGGTTCCACAGAGCCTGTTTTCAGTGGAGGCCCGGGGAGAAATGCTCCAGATGCATGTCTTTGGCTGCTGTACCTACCTCCACTAAACCCAAAACAAACACTAAAAACAAACCCCACTCTTGGAATCCTCACCTAAACATGGTATATGATAAAAGAAGAAAACTCCTGGCCAAAATTAGGAACAACTACTACCTTAAAGACAAGTGTTCTCTTGTACAAATAACAAGAAACTTAAGATGTCTAATTACGTCCAACAAGGCCAACTACAAGGTCAAGATAGCCTTGCAGGCTAAGGGCAATCACAATGCCTTCTTCAACTATTTCCAGAACCTTAAAGATAACACACAGCAGTGTGTTAAACTGGTGGTGAACAGTAATACCTTACTGATCAGGGTGACATAGCAAATTTATTGGCCAATAAAATCAGCTCAAACTTCACCCCTTATCTCCTGCCTCAATTCCAGCAGATGAAATCCCCTCCTATATATTTCCTCCAATTATTAGCAGGGACTAGGTGCCAGCAGTACTTGCCTCTGTAGGTCTCTACAACATCCCCCAGATGCCTCTGGAGCAGTGTAAAACATGACCTATCAGGAACACTTGAGGCACTCTTCAACTACAGTCTTGAAACAGGCTATGATCCAAGTGAATGGAGGACTACAGCAGTCATTCTCCTCCACAAGGGCAGACCATCAAATGACCCAGGGAACTACAGACCCATCAGGCTAGTAAGCCTAACATGCAAAGCCAAATTACCATGGAGATGATAAACAAGGACATTGGCTACCTAAAGACACTGGGCCCATCCCAGTTTGACTTTATCATGGGGAAGTCATGCTTACTTAAGCTAGACAACTTCTTTGAGAAGGTCACGAAGGCAATGGATGATGATAAAACAGTGCATATTGCATATCTTTTTTGTTTGTCTTGTGCACACAGCACATCTTGACCTTGCTAAGGCATTCAATACAAAATCCCACTCAGCTACTGTTGACAAACTTTCTGAGCTATTCATAGATCCATACATAACTTGCTGGACTGCTGGCTAACTCACAGACAGGACACAAGAAGTCAGGATCGGTGAGGCAGTCTCCACCAAACCGGACACCAGCGGAGTACCCCATCTTCATGCTAGGCCTACACCAGCTTGGCATTTACTTCTCAGAAGTCAAGATTAACATTCAAGACCTGTGGCTCACCAAGTTCATAGATGACTGTAAACTGGGAGATATTACAGATACCCCCAAGACACCAATATCTTGCAAGAGGTCTTACACAGACAAGTGACTGGTGTCAAAGCTGTGGCCTAAAACTTTGTGCCAAAAATGCATTATAATACCCTTTGGGAAACTGTCAACCCAAGCTAAAGTCAATCCAGTAGTAAGGAATCTAGTAGCATATGTGGACAATAATCTGGCCTTTGACAAACATATAGCTAAGACAGTAAGAAAATTATTCTATGTTGCCCAATTTATAGGTAAGGGTATGGCATTCAGGTACAAGGAAGGTATGGTACCACTCTATTAGGCCCTTATCAAACCTATCATTGAATATAATGCCCCCTTTTACAAGCCATAAAAAGCACTATTTTGCAAAGTGAAAATCCTAGCTATTACTGTAAATAGTTTAAAGATTAAATAATCTGTATTAATCTAATCTGTATTACACAGAACAATTTAATATCTAATATATCTATATCTTTTTGCTTCCTTTTTTCATAATATCCATATTCTATTGTATTCATAGTTATGCAATTAACATTTGTAAATCCTGTTAAATAGTTTTCATCACATATTTCTTTCCATAATTGGTTCACTCTATTATAATTCAAAAAACATGTTCAATGGTTCCCCACAATTTATGCAAACTCTTTGATTGCTTTATATGGCATATTTGCCTTTACCAGTAACTTGTTTATAGATAAGCTCCATAAAAATCTGTACATTCTACATATCATTCACATCTTTTCATTCTTGTTTTTGCCACTTTTTATCTTCTAGATGCTTCCAAGGAGACACATAATAAACATTTTCCATTATATTTTCATACCATGTTCTTCGGTTCTTGTCTATGTTTCTTAAATCAACCTTACATGTTAATATTTTTCCTTGATATAATTTCATTTCCATGTAAGTGATTCCTTTACTTTTTTTAGACCTTTAAGTTTTTCCCATATTGATTTACATTTTCTTCTATAATTTTTATTAACAAATTCACTTTTTCTTACATTCCTCTTAATACGTTATATATATTTAATGAAACTCTATATACAATTGGGTTTACTAGACCCAGACCTCCTTCATTTTTATTAACATAAAATATTCCTCTTTTAATAGGATTCAACCTAGATCCCCATATGAATGTAAGTAGCACATTCAATATATCTTTTTCACATTCTGGTGGTATCATAAACACACTTGCTACATGTGCTATTTTGCCTAATGCCACTGAATTAATTAAATATACATTTTTATATGAAAGTTTAAAAGTTCTCCAGAATATACAGATACTTCTTATTTTATATATCATGTCTTTCCATTTTGCAGTTCTCTGCTGCTTACTACCAGACTTTATTCCCCAAATTTCTATTTGTTCATTATTAAATTGAATGCCTTTTCTTTTTCCAAAGAATTCCAGTATTTACTTTTTTCTTCATTAATACTTAACCCTAACATCTTTAATTCTTTGTTACGTACCTGAATGGCTATATCCATCCACCTTTAATTTTGCGCAACTAATACTAAATAATCCACATAAGAGAACATCAATGGAATCTGAATACCCTCCGGAGAACAATATGTAGCTTCATCTAATGTTCTATTTATATTTGAAATGACTGCATTCATAATTAATGCAAATAGTATACTGCTTACTGGACACCCTTGCTTAATACCACTCTTTACTTTTATAGTCTCATGTAACCAACCATTTATCGCCAATCTTACTTTATTTTTATTATAAACACATTTTAATACATTGATTATTTTATCACTTATGTTATATTCTTTCAGGATGCTCCATAATGTTTCATATTTATTACATCATCCACCAATTCTATTATTAACATTAATAATTCTTGACTTTCTTTTTCTTTTATTCCAAATACTGTTTCAGTCAGTACTGTATTAATCTTACTTATTATTCTTTTTTCTATTATTTTCATAAATATCTTATAATCCACATTATTTAATACTAGATGTCTCCATTTTTATGTCTGCTCTGTCTCCCATTTTTCCCTATAAATTTCATTGCTTCTATACATATTCTTTTGTCATTTACTCCCCTTTCAAACTATTCAGTCATTACCTATAAAAACATTCTTTTGCCATTCTTGCATATTGTTGCACGTTACATATTCAAGTCTATCTAAAGCTGTGGCTGCTTTTTTATTTAATGCTTTAAATATATTTTTAAATTCTGTCAATGTAATTTTTTCTTCCATTCTCTTATTATACTCGTTGGTTAGTTTTTTTTAAGTTCCATCCTTTTTTTCTTTTAATGTTGCCTATTGAAAAGTGTTTACGAATATGCTTTTGTCTGCATGATTTCTTTTTGTCTAATGATTATACTTCCTTCCTCATTCCTTAACTCTTTTTTTCTTTAACAATTTTATTAAGATATGGTGCTACTTCTTCCTTTCTTCCTTGCAAAAAGTATCTTTGCTTGAATAACTTTTTTATTTTTTTCTCACTTTATTTCATATAACATTTTCTTTTTCTTGAAATTCCGCCTTATTGCCTACTACAATCTAAAAACCTGATTGCTGATCTCCTTATAATTGTCACTGTCTTGTATTCTTTTTGTCCTTTGCCATTCTAATATCTCGTTTTTATACTACTCTTTCAAACTAACCCACCAGTCTGTCCAGTTTTAATAAGATTCTTTCATATTTATATGATCTATCCATAACTGATGTATTGTTTCTTTCACTTGTTCATTTATGTCTGATTCATTAATTCTTTTTATACCTGTGCCTATTCTTATATAGCCTATTATTTCCTAGATTGCTGCATGATCTGAAAAAACTGTAATTTTATCTTCCTGATGTAATATATGTATAGTTTCTGGTACTATAAAATAATCAGTTTTGGTTCTTAGATTACTTCTTCTGTATGTCCATTGTTTGTTTTTCCAGAAAAAAACATTTTAGAGCTTTTAATCATATCAAAAAGAACTTTTGTATCTGCCCCTTCTTTTTGTCTATGTCTTAGATCACAATTAACGTTACCTACTACTATTTCTGCATATTTACACTCATATAATCAAATATTTTATTAAACAAGATCTTTCTTTCTTTTTGTATAGTATATGCATAGAGTGCAATTATCCTATACATTTGATTCTTCCATCTAATATCTAGTATTAGTATTCTTCCTAATAGTACTAATCTAGAATCTCTATACATTTTTTATATAAAATTGCTATGCCTAAACATTTTTTATCTCCCAGGTTCCATATAACTTTGCCCTCCACAGCCCATTAACTTGTATTCTATCTTCTTCTGTTGTTATTCTTATATATATATTAGTACTATACTGTCCTTATCTAACTTTTTATACCATTCCAAAATTCCTAGCCTTTGATAAACATTCTTTAAACTGTTTATATTAATAGCTAGGATTTTCACTTTGCAAAATAGTGTTTTTTACTTTTATCCTTTAAGTTTCTTATTTCTCCTATACCCATATTTTGAATTTGTGTTTTCTATCTTTTACTCTTTTTCCAATAGAACTTCTACTTTTAACGTTTTTCCATTTATCATCCCCTTCATCACTTGAATTACTTGCTTCTTCCTCTATTTCCCCTTCTTTGCTTCCTTTATAATTTCATTTACTGCCATTCCTATATCAGTCTCGGTCATCTCTTTTTGTTGTGTTTCTTCTGTATTATCTACCAACACATCCTCCCTACTTCGTTCGATTATTGCTACTTGTGTATCCTTTTGCATCTTATTGCAGTCCATTCATGAATGCCCTATTTTTTCATACTTTATGTATTTCGGTTAACATTTTTTCATTTCATGACCTGTTTTACCACAAATGAAACATTTCTTTTTATCACAATTGCTGATTAAATGGTTGTCTTTACCACACAAAAAAAAGTTTTTATTTGTCCACCTCAACAAAGGTAGCCTAGTAACAGAGTCAGGAATTACACACCCATAAGCCTGATCAGCCTCACCTGTAAGCCCATGGAATGTGTCATTATCGACCTCATAAATAAACATATATGTGACCTCCAAACCCTGGATCCTACCCAATTCAGCTCTGTGAATGGTAGATTTTGCTGTTAAATCTGAATTTCTTTGAAAGTGTGACCAAGGGCATTGATGAGGGCAAATCTGTGCACACAGCATACCTCGACTTGGCAAAGGCTTTCAACATGATCTCACATTCAGGCATTACTGATAAACTTAGCAAACTAAATGTAAACCCCTTCATTGTGAGATGGGTTACCAAGTGGTTCACAAACCAGACACACACTATCAAAGTGGGTGACTCCACATCAACCAGCAGACATGTACCAGAGGGGTGCTACAGGTGTCAGTGCAGGGCACCTTACTGTTTGGTATATACTTCTCAGAAGTTCAGGTCAAAACTAAAAGGTTGTGGCTGACCAAGTTTTCAGACGACTGCAAACTAGATGCAATCACTGAATTCCAAAATGATGGTCAGTATACTCCAGGATGGTCTCACACAAACTGACTGGTGTATTAGTCATGGTCTCAAACTGAATGCAAAGAAATGCATCATCATTCCCTTCAGCACAAACAATGTCCCTTCACACTATCAAATCAATAACAATAGCAAGTGCCCATGAAGTGGTAAGGGACCTGGAATCATAGGCTGACTGCGACCTTAACTTTGACCACCACATGTCTACCATTATAAGAAAAGCTTTCCATGTAGCTCACATGATTAGTAAAGGCATCGCCTCAACATCAAAAGAGATGATAACCCCCCTATACTCAGCACTTATCCGGCCCATAATTGAGTATAACGCCCATTCGGTATGTACCGTACTAAACATCTACAGCAATTAGAGATACATCAGAAGTTTCTAACACAGAAGATCAAGGATCTCCAGCATGTGCTTTACATAGGCTGACTAAAATCCCTGTCACTATATTCCGTATCATACAGATTTCTTAGGGGAGACTTATGTCTGGCCTACAGAGCAACCCAAGACCCAAACCTAATGAACTTAATGCATATTCATAAATCAAATGGTCTAGGGCTACCCATTCCAGGGACATAAGTATGGCCTGCAACTTAAGCAGGACATAATGGAGGGAAAGCTTTATCTCCCAGCCAGTGCCATATCTTTGGAACAGGTTACCAATTCATGTGAAAAAGAGCACCTCTATGACACTGTTCAAGAGGAACCTGGATGAGTGGATGGGGCACCAAAAATTCTTACCAGGGATAGCACCCACAGCCCTCCTGGACATGGGCAGTCATCGCTAAATGCAGTCTTGGGTATTGACTAGTACCTCTATGGTATTACATTGGATTGAAACGGCTAGGCTTAAAATGACCTCCATAATCTCCTATGACCCTATGATCTAATCACTCCCTTATTCCCTTCCACATTAGTTATACTTGGTAAATGTATTATTTTATCATTTTACATTTTCAATACATCACCACATTTCCAACCCCCAGTCCACAGACCTTTATTATCACAGATTTTTGTAATGTCCAAAATATCTCTACACACAGTTCTGAAAAAGTTTTTCAAGTTGTCTTTTCAGTTTGAAAATGTGTGAATATTCTCTTTTTGGCTTCTCTATTCATCACATACATGTTTCAACAACTTTCATCCCTTCTTTTTTCATACTGGTCTATAAATTTCTCCATAAACTGTGCCTCTTAGAAGAAAATGTCACAAAAAGTATTTTTATTAATGCAAATATACGCTCTTACCTCTCTGGGTTTTACAACCAGTGGTGCAAAGTTGCTGTCCCATAACTCATATCTATCCATTTCTTTTCCCTTCTTACTGCTTATTTGTACACAATACTTTCTTCTGCCTTTCTCTCTTCCTGTTTTTCTTCTTCTTTTTCTGCCTGTGTGTAGGATTTCCTCTCTACCTTTCTTAATTTCTACACTTCTTCTTCCTGGATTCTATCCATTATTTCTCCCCACAATGCTACCTTCTCGCTCTCTGGCTCACTCTGTTCAATCAGTTATTTTAAGTAGACATCCCGCGACCCTTCTGACTGGAGGGTCGAAGCAACATTCTCCAGCATTGCAGCTTTGGATATAAACAAGTTCTGTTGAAAAAGCACTTCCGAATCTGTCATATCTGCTTCATTTCCTTCATTTGGCCTTTTGCACATTATTTCTCCTTTTCTTTACTTTACTTTCCATCCTCCATACTCTGCTTAATGTCTGACTCTTCTTCTGCCACATCTACCATTTCTGCTGTTTGATTAACAGCTTCTCTCTCATCCAAAGCACAGAAAAATACCTTCTTTCTGCTGCATGTTTTCATTTTATTCTTTCTGCTTCTCTGAGCTTCCTCTGCACCTGGACCATATGAGTAGGGGAAGTTCCCTGGTGCTATGGCCAAAATTTCCCCTATTAGTGTAACTGAAAAAAAGGCCACTAGCCTAGTGGGACAAACCCTGGCAACAAAGTAAAATAATACAAAAATAAATAAAACAAATAAGCAGAGAAACACTGCCATGCTGAACGCATCATGTTGTTAGAATTTAACATTTAATGGTTTAATTTAACATTCCAAAGACATGCATCTGGAGCATTTCTCCCCAGGCCTCCGCTGAAAACAGGCTCTGTGGAATCTAGTCGGACATTCCCGGTCAACAAATGTTAAATAAAATAAAATAAAATAAAAATAAAAATAATGGTGACAGTCTTGCTTGAGGTAGTATGCATTTCTATAGCAAATGGTGAGGTTAACCATTGTTCCTAAAGCACTTATATACACTTATTTTCTTTGAGCAAGAAGTTAGAGAAGGTCTGTTTGAACTCAGTGTGAGATTCCAATTCCCCTATTTCAAATGAGAATCTGTTCCATAAAGCTGGGCCTAGTTGGGAGAACGGATGTTCATCAGTAGCTGTTTATATGATGGTCTTAGCATGACATCTTTATCTTTGGTACTTCTTAGGGAGCAAACACGGTCTTAGATGGGTAGTTTCCATCCCTAAGATATGCAATAGCATATCTGTGAATAAAAGTACCTAGGAAATAAGTTGACCTTTAAGTGACTGGAAGCCATTTTAGACATTGTAGGAGTCTACAATAGTGAGATATACTGTTAGCAAGGAGGGTAAATCTGCAGATTCTCAGTGATCTGAAGTCTTTGGGACTTTTGTGTTGTGTAAAATATGATCAGGGCAGGGCCATATTGCATTTTAGGGAAAAGAACATTTTTGCTAGGGGAAAGACAGATTCCAACTTTCTGCAATTTTAAGGAAACATCCAGTGGTACTTCCACAAAATTAATGAAAATCATGAAAGGATAAGTAGGCTTTGGTTATTGGTGATGCAGTTCCTTTCTCTTTCTCGTTCTCTCTCACCATTAAAGATGGGAACTATCAAGTACATTTTCCATTCTGTAGGTATTTTTACAGTTCTATGAGACAGGTTAAATATACAGAACATGGAAATCACTGTTCCTCCAAAGACACATTTCTTAGCACAACAGACTGCAATCTAAAAACTTGACCCATTTTAAAATACTTAACCTACAGTACATATATCCTTAAAGAGTTTGCAATAGGTACATCAAACCCTTACTGAGTTTGCAATAGGTTACAGTACACAGGTATACTATGCTACAAAGGAAGGGCAACAGAAAGCAGAGGCGAAGAAATGTGTCATGTGACATATTAGGAGAAGGTGAGATTATTTGATCACAGTTCTTGATCTGAGTGATTCCTTTTTTTATTATTTACCACAAGTGTTAATTGAACGTTATTATGCAAGGTTCTGTTTACTAAGACAACACATTTTATCACTCCAAAATTTCAAGTTGTAGTGTTATAAAAAAAAAAATCAGTTACATGTTACCAAAAATACATTAGTAACTAATTTCAGTTTTGAAAGGTACAAATTTTCAGTATCACTGCAGTCATTGTCCCCTTAACACAGGTGCCTTTGGTAACCAAGCAAGTATGTATTACCTGCCTTCAGTGATTACTCATGGGTTAGCACAGAAGTTTATGCTTCGGTAAATGGAGATGAAAGGAGGGGCAGCATCAGCCCTGAGGATTTTTACAAACAAACTACTGCAAAGTGACGCAATCATTATGTAATATTCAGTGACCAACTTACTGAAAAGTCTGCAGTTACACAAAAACTGTTATTAAGTATTAGAGAATGGGCGACCTGTAGATTGGCACCCTGATTTGAGAACAAATGTTCTCCAGTAGTGTGTTAATCTACAGATAACACCCACAGAAATTGAGTCTGCAGCTTCACGGCAACATATCAAGCTGCCGTGGAGCTTGGATTGAAATGAACTAAGGGCTGCCCTTATTTTACACTTGTTAAGCAATTCAGTGAGTTTACAATACAAAAGTGTGTGTGTGTGTGTGTGTGTGTGTGTGTGTGTGTGTGTGTGTGTGTGTGTGTGGCGTGTGTGTGTGTTTATAGCTGTGTGGGAAAGTTTATGCTTGTATAAGAGTGAGAGAGAGAGATCGATTGAGCTATTGTTTTACACTTACTAAGCAGTTTTTGCTGTTTAGCCAGTGTAAAAAATATTTCAAACAGAAAAAAGTATGTGTGTCTGTGTGTGTGTGTGTGTGTGTGTGTGTGTGTGTGTGTGTGTGTGTGTGTGTGTAAGACAGACAGGGAGACAGACAGTGAGTGAGTGAACTCGACCCCTGGCAGCAGCAGTAAAGAGGTTTGCACACCTATGGACCTTTCAGCTGAAAAAATCTGGATAAAGTCTAAAATAAAGGGGAAACAAAGGCTCAAAAATAGGAACAGATTTTAATTATTGCTATTATAAAATTACAATCTTGCTTAAATAAAAGGATTTGTGTTAGCATTAATTTTCTGAAGGAAATAATAGTCTGAAACTTAAATGCATGCCATTATTTAGTAACTTCGGTCTCCGATGACTGCCAACAAACCAAACATTTTAGGAGTACGGGACAAAAAAAATAAAGTGAATACTTGGACAGTTTTTAAAGTGTTATATGTTTGATGTAAAAGGTTTCCTCAACACCATCAACATATACTACAGCAAATTTAAAACATTAGGTAGAGAAACTATTTCATATCATATATATATATATATATATATATATATATATATATATATATATATATATATATATATATATTATTCTTTTCGATAATGATTGCCAGTATTTGGATGTCAAGCCATTTATAGTAATAATACCTTGGGATGTTATGCATTTGTGGGCACACATCAGATATGGACAACTCTCTGTGAAGTATGACTGGCCACACAAATGTATAGCTTAAAAGGGAATAGTGCATGAAGCCATACCATTTAAGGGCTAAAGTTCCCTAACCAGAAATGCACAAGCAGATGACATATCTAAATGACTAAATGCAAGAAATTCTGTCCATTGTAATTTATTTAATCTTGTTCCCAAAAATAATGCAGGAAAGGAGCAGCCCTCTCCCAAAACCCGAAATGCAGTGGGGAGAGCAGTCACACTTGACTGACTGCATGCCAGAAATTATTTCAAGTAGTTATGTATAACAGCTTCTATAGCAATAGCACACAACAGAAATCTTTGCTGACCACCCAAAACTAAGTTTTGAGTACTTTGCATATTTTTATTCTAATATTACTCTCTAGAAAAATGGCTTACCACTATGGTACTAAAACACAAAAGACCACCTTTTAACTTGTAACTAAATTGTAGACTTTATGCTTATCATTGGTGCAATCTCCTTTAATGCAATAAGGACAACCACTGACTACAGTACAGTTAATGTTCTCATCAGGCAAACATGCCTGCCTTTTTTTAACATTTATTACCTATTACCTGCACCTACCACCAAAGGTGTACCACAAGGATCCATTTTTCCTCCTTCCTCTTCTATTATTCTTTAACAAACTTCTTCATGACTTTCCCCATCATCCACTTCTCCGCTATGCTGATGACAAGGTCATTTACTGATCAGATCACTCTCCCACCAACGTTCAATGCCAACTCCAGTCAGACTTATATGAGCTCCACCAATGACTCATAAGCCATAAACTACTTCACAACCCCACCAAGATGAAAATTATGCTTTTTGTAACTCCACAGAAAACTCACCAACTACCTGACTCTTCAACTATCTTTGACATATACAACCATTCCATAGAGACAACCTCCACCATCGAATAGCTAGGACTATGGCTTGATCAGTCACTAAACTTCCATTTTCAAAAAGATAAAGCGGGAGCCAAGGTAAACTCCCTCCTCTTCTGGGACAAAAAGATCTCCCCTTTTCTATCCCAAATAGCCAGAGCAGCTAATGGCAAAGGAGTTCTTCTTTCTCAACTTGAATATGGCCTCCCAATTTTTGCTTTTGCCTTCAAAGAAAACATTGCCACACTCCAGACTATCCCTAGCATCATCTGACAATTCATTACAAACTCACCTCTCTGTGAGCATCATAGAATCACCTAGCAAAAGCCAAACGGCTACCCAGATGTAATTTACTTTTAAGATTCCAACACTACAAACTACTCCGACTCTCTAGGCAAGAATGAGAAAGAGTACATTCGTTTTCTTGTGTCATGCTCTTCTGACCAGACTTTTCTTCTTTTTTTCATGATGCAGTGTCTACATTTCTTAAAACTGAACAAGGAGAAAGACAGTAGAAGGAGAAAAACCCAGGAGCACCTGTTTACTTTAGTACCCCCATTACACTTGAAAATAACTCAGAAAGGTTTACTTTATAGCACACAGATTACAGCATGCATTACAAAAATACTACTGTTAAGAATAAGATTTTGTTTTTCTTACAGTTAGCTCTCTCCCTCCTCGTCTCCTCTCCTAAGTGTTCTTCCAAACATTAATGGCTTGAAGTAGAGCATATACTTTACAGTCCCCTACAAGTTTAACAAAGTAAAAAAAGTCCAATATGTTCAGGTTTTCTTGTTCTGTCATACTTCACAAATATAATTAATGCTTTGTAATCCCATGTGTCAGTTTCTGAGCTGCTGTTTTTATTCCTGTTTATCTCCATCTCCCAAATCCAGTCTCTGCTTCATTTCCAATGTACTCTTAGTTCTTCTGATCAATTTCTGTCTCTCAGCCATTTTCAGTTGAAACAATGGAAAATAATCCGCTGGCACAGTCTCTCTGTGGTCTTTATTATCAGAAGAACAAGAAGCAAAATGCCTGCTATATTCCTCTCTGCTGACTGATTGTTTCTCCTCCAGCTGCTCTGCTCCTTGTCTGTTTCTACCCGCTCCGTTTGCCCTGTGGGCTCACTCCGCTCCCCTACCCTACCCCCAAATCTCACCCACCCCCAGAGGTCCTAGACTTATACTTCACTGGCCACACCCCCGCCCATACTATCCTATCTCTCACCTTTCCAATTCCATGCCACTCCCCCATCACACTCAAATATTAACAACTACCCATTACCTTATTTAATCACCCTTTCCTTATTTTACCACTCCTACAACTTCCATCTATCCACTATACTATCTTCCTTCACAACTCTTCCTCATTTTCAAACTCCCCCAAACTCTTCCCTCATTTCCTTGTACCCTGGCTCTATCCCTTTCATAACTCACTTCTTCTTTCTACTTCACCTATTTATACTACCTTATCCCAACCTAACATTACTCTCTATTATGGCTCCATCAAATAAACATATCCTCTTAAACATACTACTCTTAACCACCACAATGACCTCACTTACCATACATTACTTACTCACCCACTTTGAATATCTTTATCTCCCTGAACAAAACCCTTACATCCAGAAAACAATAACACCCTCTGTCATCTGCTCCCATAACCACAGCAACATAACCTGTATGTCCAGCTATATCCTACCAAAATTCCACAGAACACACCACATTACATATTTTTCTTCCAAAAAGACTCTTCCAAACCACTTTAAACTCCTTAAATCTCTACAGCACCCCCAGCAAAACCCACTCATAGACGGTGATATCCATCCAAATCCTGGCCCAAATAATAACTATACCAACAACCAAATCAATTTAACATCATCTACAGTGTCTACACTAACAAAACCAAGCAAATCCCTCCTAATAGGCCACCTTAACATTAGAAGTGTAAACAATAAAATTTCCCATCTACATGCTCTCCTTGATGTTCACTCATTTGACATACTATGTCTTACAGAAACTTGGCTTAAACCATCTACTCTAGACCAGGAAATTACCCCTCCAGGATTTAACATCCTTAGAAATGACCGAAAAACCAAAAAATGTGGAGGTATAGCCATTATTTATAAATCTAACCTCCAAATTACCCCCATTAATGATCTTCCATCATTTGCCACCAGTTCAGAAATCCTAACTACCAAACTCCAAATCAATAATTCCAAATCAATCTACCTTCTCTGTATGTATCTACCCCCAGGTAATAATACCAGTACTCTTGAGAACCTACTTCTTCATCTCTCTACCCAACTGCCCCAGGAGATCATTGTGCTTGGTGACTTTAACATAGACTGGTCCAATTGTAGTTCTATGAACCCTACCAATCACATTAACCTTTTTGGTTTCACACAATTAATAACAACTCCCACAAGAATCCACAAACCCAGTAAAAGGAAACTACTCTGGATTGGATCCTTATTAATAGTCACCCTAACAATTATACTCCAGGAACCCTTCCCGATGAAATCAGTGACCACATGCTTACCTACATTATTAGACAAAAAGTCCATCATCCAAACACTCATAACATCAAAACCTCTCACTCAAAAAGATTCTTTAATCCTGACAGCTTCCTAATGGAGCTGCTAGCATGTGACTGGTCACCACTAATCCATCTAGAACTTGATGAAGCCATTACCCACTTTAATACTAACTTTCTTCAAATCCTTGACTGCCATGCTCCTATACGCACTACTAGAATAAAAAACAAATTTGCCCCTTGGCTCACAAAACAAACCAGGCAGAAGATACTCCTTAGAAATAAAATCTGGGCAAAATGGAGAGCTACCAAATGCCCAACAAATCACATTCACTTTAAACAGCTAAGGAACGCCACTAAAAAGGATATTCTTAGAGATAAAAAAGATTTCTACCTTCAACTACAACAAACCAACCAACAAACTCCTCAAAAGTTCTGGTCAGGAATAAACAAACTCCTTCATCCAGGCAACACCACTACTCCAGACCCAACTGGCTTCAACCATAATATCTCCACCCTGATCCCCGATGCCTTTAATAACTACTTTACCAAAGCCATTCTAACACTAGCTAATTCTTTACCACCTCCCACCACTTTCCAAACTAACACCTGTAATAGTCCCCTACCTACCTTTCAGATACAACCGGTATCTACATCCCTCATCTGTAAACTACTTCGAAAACTTAAACCTTGCACCCCTTCCGCTGACCATCTCCCATCCGAATTCCATACAAATAGCCGCAAAAGCCATAGCATAGCCAATCTCCATCATTATCAACAGGACTATTACAGAAGGCAAAATCCCTGCACTATGGAAGATATCCCATATTATCCCACTACACAAAGGTGGTCCTTCTACTGAGCTTTCTAACTATTGCCCTATCACCTTACTTTCCCCTCTAGATAAGATAATGGAAAAATGTGTTCACAAACAATTACTTACTCACCTACTACAAAATAACCTACTTGCAAACTGTCAACATGGCTTTAGGCCATTCCACAGCACATCGACTGCCCTCTTATCCTTTACAGATTCCATAAATAAAAATCGTAACAATAACTCTTTCTCCTCTGCCCTATTTATTGACCTGTCTAAAGCCTTTGATATGGTTAACCACAAATCAGTACTAGACAAACTAATTGCCCATTCTCTCAACCCTCAAGCTATACAATGGTTTAGGTCATATCTGGAAAATAGACAGCAAGCTGTTCTTTGGCAAAACAATTTATCTTCACTACTACCAGTCAATATCGGAGTACCCCAGGGCTCTATCCTAGGTCCCCTTCTCTTTTCTTTATTTATTAACAATCTACATGATGCCATACCACAAGCCACATGTATTCAATATGCTGATGACTCCACCTTAATCTGTACTGCCAAGAACATAGCCACTCTATACTCCCTTACCCAAACTGTTTTTCAAAATGTTGAAAACTGGTATATGCAACACTGCCTCCTCCTAAATCCTAAAAAAAAACTAAGTTACTGCTTTTCACCCCTACTCACAAATCACCTACTCCATTCCTCTCTTTAACCTCCAACAATGGTACTATCATTATCCCAGATACTACAACCCGCCTTCCAGGTGTAACTATTGATAATCGTCTCAGCTTTGACGAACACATCAACTCCACTATAAAGTCTGTTAATAAAATCTTGGTACCCTCTATAGAATCAAAGCCTTCCTTACCCCTTTTGCTAAGAAAACTATTGCCCAAACACACCTCATTTTTACCCTTTTCTATGCGTCTATCATTTATACTAACCTATCCAAAACTAATCTCTTGAAACTCTCCACCTGTTATAATAGCATAGCTAGATTTATCACAAGCTCCCCCTTTAAAACTCACCACTGCATTAACCTCAAACAACTAGGTTGGCTAGAATTGAAAAACCACATAATCTGTCAACAATTACTCATCACACAAAAGATCCTATACCACCCTAACAACACCCCTATCCTTACTAATCTAATTACACCTTATACAAATCTTTCCACACTATGTTCTGCTAATAAGCTTCTAGTTTCCTCTAATAAAGCTAAAAACAAAGCTGGGGATTCTCTCTTTTCAAACACTGCAGGAAAAATCTGGAACCAGCTTCCTTCAGAATTATATTCCCTTGCTTCTACTTCTCTTTTTAAAAAAACACCTAAAAGCACATCTAAAAACTCATTGGCTTTGCCCATGCACTAACCCTGACTGACATTGTCTCTCAACTTTTATTTTTTAATTACTCCTTTTCCCTACTCCTTTAACCTAACTATCCAATTTATATTACTTCTCCTTCTTTGAATGATGTATACACCACTTGTCCTCTCCTCCCTACCTGAGACTTGCACATACCTTCTACTGTGTGATGAATAATCAGTTAGTAGAGTCTCTATTAAACTTGCTATAATTTGAAATGTATTCTTATTTACTCCTTTAGACTATTCTACTCGCTATGATAGCTATGTATGTTTATAAATTGTTAACTGTTGTAGTTCAATAATGTATCATGAATTCTCTTTTTAAGACTAATACTATATTCTGCAATCCTTCTTATGCCTATACATTGTTAACTTTCGCACCGTTCATGCTTGGAGCTTTTCTCCCCGGGCCTCTACTGAAAATGGACATATATCCAACTAGACTAGCCCGGTTAACAAATGTAAAATAAAAAATAAATAAATAAATAAATAAATAAATAAAAATCTCCTTCTGTTTCACAGCTAACTTTTTGTTGGACAGACTTTTGAATTTTCTCCTTAGCATGTTCTGCATCAAAAAATGATTTTGTCCCTGCAAGAAAGAATATTCTAATGATAGTTGGGAAAACAGTTTAAATCTCACACCTGCTTCTCAGCATTCCCTGATTAGTTGAATAAATCTACTCCTCTTCAGCCTGGTATGTGAGTAATCATTTTCCACAAACACTACTGTCTCCCATTTTTAGTACTTTGCCCTTCTGCCACGGTTTTTCAGAATCAGCACCTTCTGCTGGTTGAATTGCATCTTTACTATTAAAAGTCTAGGCTGCATTCTCATGGCCATGGTTGGAGCATACACACAATATGCCCTTTCAATTAATAACTGCTGCTGTGGAATACCATTCCAGTTCTTATTTGTGCTTTCATAAAATCAATACATTCTGCTCCTTTCACCTTTTCTGGTATAGCAGAAAATCTCAGGTTTTCCCCACGTGCTCTGTTCTCTAATTCTATTATTTGTTGGAGCATCTCTTCTGGAGCATTCTAATATTCAGCCAGCCTTTTCTTTATTTTGACCTCTGATTTTTGTAGCTTCTCATCTGAATATCTGTTTAATGTTTCTTCTATTTTTTCCAGCCTTTTGTTATATGAGTTGATATACTTCATCGTTGTTTCATTTATTTTAATCAGCTCTATTTACATTTGACTTATTTTTTCCTCTAGGTTCATAGGTAGGTACTAGGCTATCTGTCCAAGGGCATTTATAAGCCTAGCCAGAATGTGTTGGCTTTCGCCTCCCTTTTAAATTAGTTTCCTGGGCCTCTGTCTAGCAGAGCCATTGAAGTGATCCCCGGGATGAATTTATGATTTCCCATCCACTCGTCAAGGTTTCTCTTGAAGAATGTCACTGAGGGGCTCTGCCTAACATAAACTGGGATTCTATTCCAGAGCGAAGGAAGTCTCTGGGACAGGAATCTATCCCTCCAGCATGTCCTGTTTATTGTTGTGTTGAGGTTTAATTCACTGGAGCTTGTGGCTCTAAGAGATTTGTTTTTCTTGAGGTGGAGCATGTCCATTAATTCTGGGTTGAACATGGCCTTATACGTCAGGCAGAGATCACCTCTGAGCAGGCAGTAAGCAACTGAGTAGAACTGGAGTTTCTTTAGTCAAGCTGCATAGGGCATCTGTTTGAGGCCCATGATCCTCTTGGTGAGGTACTTCTGTGGCCTTTCCAGCTGTTGCAGGTGTCGAGTAAAGTACATTCCAAATGGGGCATTGTACTCTATTATGGGCCTAATGAGTGATGAGTAGAGGGGCACAATAATCTCTGTTGATCTAGATGTGAACCCTTTCATGATTAGGTGGACTACATAGAAGGAATTTCTAACCACTTTGGTAATGTGATTATCAAAGGAGAGGTTGCTATCTACCTGGGTCCCCAGGTCCCTAATTACATCTTCTGTACTTAGTGGATTACCACCTATGTGATAATTCGTGGGCACTTTGTTTTTCCCAAAGGGGATGACTATGCATTTTTTAGCATTTAGCTTAAGGCCATGGTTCTGAGGGTCTATATTATATCATCGAATGCTTAAAAAAGTGAACGCTGATTGATCAACCTAACTTAAGCGAAAGCTTACAATCTCGAACTGTCAGATCAGCGATTTTTTTCCCTGGGAAAACACATACACACAACACAAGCACACCAAACAAACAGAAATCCACACACATACACCTAAAATCTGATACCTAACCCTACACTAAACTATGCACACACCACTAACTACCCACTTACCTTAACCCAAACCCTAACCCTAAGGTCCGTCACTATCGCACACTCGCCTCACCCGATCCCTAACCCTAACTCACTTAAATCTGCCCTAACCCTCATGTCCACTCAATCACACACACACCTAACCCGAGCCCTAACCCTAACTCACCTAAATCACACTAAAACTCACATCCACACAATCGCACACTTAGCTGAATCCGACCGGTAACTTTTCACCATAACACTGAAAATACCGAAGCAACAGAAACGGACAACCGAATTCTTTCCCTAGGAAAAAATTAGAGTTTCTGCTGCTTCAATATTTTGCAGTTTCACAAAAATAAGTTTGATCAATCAGCGTTCGCTTTTTTAAGTGTTCGAGGATATAATATAGACCCGGTTCTGACACCAGGTATCTGTCTCTGTGAGACCCTTCTGAAGGATGTGTAAGTCAGCCAGAGAGTCGATTATGGCCCCCAGTTTGCAGTCATCTGCGAACTTGGTCAGCCATAATCCTCCTGTGCTTGCCTATACCTTAGAGAAGTATATATCGAACAGGAGGGATCCCAGGACCAAGCCCTGTGGGACGCCACTTGTGACTGGTTTAGAGTCAGCATGGCACCTGCAACTCTGACCATGTGTGTTCAATCCGTGAGCCAGTTGGCAACCCATCTCGTGACATAGGGGTTAATGTTCAAGCTGGTGAGCTTATCTATAATGCCAGAGTGGGGAATGGTGTCGAAGACCTTAGCAAGGTCCAGGTAGGCTGTGTGGACTACCTTTCCTTCATCTATCACCTTGGTAACTGTTTCAAAGAAGTCATCTAGGTTTAGGTGGCATGATCTACCTTTAACAAATCCGAATTGGGTAGGGTCCATTGTTTGGAAGTTCACAATGTCTCTGTTTATGAGATCCATGATGATTCACTCCATAGCCTTGCAGACCAGGCTAGTCAGGCTTATAGGGCGATAGTTCCCTGGTTCTGTTGTGGCACCACCTTTGTGGAGCGGGATGACTGTTGCTGTATGCCATTCTTTGGGTACATAGCCTGTGGTAAGGCTGAGTTTGAACAGTGAATTTATGTGAGGGTTTAGTTCATTTTGGAGCTCATGTAAGACGCAGCCAGGGATACCATCCGGTCCCACTGATGCTGTGTTTTTAGCTTTGGAGAGGGCTGTTTTTACCTGCTTGTCTGTGATGTCTGAGGCTCTGCATTCTTCTGGGATGGACACGGGCCCTTTTGGGGGTGATGGGGGTTAAAGTTTGCACTGAACCTGTCAGCTATGATGTTGGCAATGTCATTTGGTTCAGTGTATTTTTTTGCCATTTTGCACTAGCTCAGAGTATATCTGAGAGTTTCCACCTAGATTCTTGACATAGTTAAAGAAGGCTTTGTGATGATCTTTAGAGTCTTTGGCAATTTTTCTTTTGAAACAGGCCTTGGATGATTTTATGAGGGATCGTAGTTTCTTGCTAATATTGATCAGTGATGCTTTTCCTTTTTGGGATTTTGCTCTATCTTGTAATAGTTTCCTCCTTCTGTTGTATAGTTTATTTATGGCCAGGGACCACCAGACTGGTTTCCTCTTTTTGGAGGAGTGAGTCTTGGTTTTACTTGGGATGGCTCAATCCATGCATTCCTGTAGGTGCTCATAAAATGCATTTGTAAAGGATTCTGCAGTTTGGGTAGCATTATCCTTAAGCAAGGGGGCTTGGAACCTTTCCATTTCGGTCTTGAGAAGTGAGAAGTTGGCTTTTGAAAAGTTTTTCACAGTGGTTTCCTTGACCGGGGGTAGGGTCGGGATGTGGATGTCCAGTGTGATCAGTTTATGATCTGATCTTACTAGCGAGGGGTTTACCTCTGGTGTGGAGCACTGATCCCCCATGTTGATGATGATCAGGTCCAATATGTTGTCACCTCTTGTGGGCATGGTGACCAGCTGTTCCAGGGTGTTTGAATTTATAAACTCTAGGAAGCATTGGGCAAAGGAGTTTGTGCTTGAGTAATTATCCCAGTCAATGTTTGGGTAGTTGAAATCTCCCAATATCATGGTGTTTGGTAGGACCTTTATATTTTCCAATGTTCTCAGGAATGCTGAGTGGGGGTCCTGGGACAAGGTAGGTGATCTGTAGCAAGCTATGATCTGAAAAGCAGCTTTGCTCACCATTAGTTGCACATGGATGGTCTCTGAGGCCACGTGCTGTGCTACTAACCTGGAGGTGTGAGTATCCTTTATGAAAATGGATACACCCCCTCCTTTTGTATTTCGGTGCGGGTTCTGCGGCCGAAAAGTATGGTATGAGTTGTATCCTGGTAGTGCTGGGGTGCTCTCTGGAGCCTTGAACCAGGTTTCTGTTACTGCACAGATATCGATTTTCTCCATGCTAAGGAGTGCCTCAAGTGCATGCATTTTGAGGTTTAGACTTCTGGCATTAAGTAGCATTACCCTCAGTTTTTGGTTACTTGTGTCATTTAGGGAGGTGAGTTTGTCTTTTGAGCCTTGCCTAAAAAAAGGCACTATGTGGTTGGCAAGAGCCTTGGCCAGTATTCGAAAGCCTAAGGGCGACAGGTGCAATCCATCTCTGGCGAAGCAGCGTGGCTTGTCGAGCATGTCGTCCCAAGCTGACAGACACTGGATCCCCTTTGAACAATACCAATAGCTTAGCCAATTGTTAAAACTGATCATTTTTTCTTTGTATTGTGGCATCATTCTTGGTGAGGGCAAGATGCTACTCAGGGTCAGGGTCACACTGGCCTGGGCTACATGATCAGAGAGCTCCTCTATGTCTCTTTTCATGTAGTCCAGGGAGGTACATCTCAGGTCATTCACACCAACATGTACAAGGACAGAGTCATATTTGTACTTGTTTTGGAGTGACCTGAGTGCTTGTCTTATGTATCGAATCCTGGCACCTGACAGGCAGCTTACAGTAACCTTCTCCTTGTTCAGTCTAGTGAGTGGAACATCAGTGTGCCTGACAACAGAGTCAGCTATTACTAGTGTATTGGGTCTGCTATTAAGCCTTAAGGGCTGTGGTTGCATGGCACGCCGACTCTGTGAAGTATGTGATACGTGTTTGTTGTTTGAGGGTGGAGGTTGCTTGGATGTCTGCTTTGGAGGTCTCTGCTGCTTAGGCAGATGTTTATTTAGAGCCTCCGAGTATGTTTTCATGTATTTATGTGCATTGTTTGCTGGTGCATGTATGACTGATGTATGTGAGACTGGAAGTGTGGTGCAAGTATTACCCTTCTCCTCCTGAAATGTGCATGTATGGCATTGTCTTTCTAGTTAGAAACATAAAAAAATGATAGGTTCATAGGTTCATAGAATTATACTAGGCTATTGGCTCGGAGGCCCTTATAAGCCTAGCCAAGAATTTTGCCCATATTCCCACAAAGTTAGCACATGTTTCCCCTGTCCATATTTTGACTGAGTGGGTTCTATCAGTGAGCCAGTTAGCTACCAATCTCATAACATATGGGTTGATGCCTAGCTGAGAGAGTTTATCTATTATGCCTGAGTGGGGAATAGTGTCGAAGGCTTTGTTGAGGTCAAGGTAGGTGGTGTGCACCATCTTCCCCTCATCCATGGCTTTGGTGTTTCAAAGACATCAACAAAGTTTAACAGACATGATATCCCTTTGACAAAACCAAACTGTGTGGGGTCAAGCTTTTAGAGGTTGCCAATGTCCTCATTTATAAGGTCCACGATAATGTGTTCCATGGCCTTGTAGATCAGGCTAGTTTGGCTGATGGGCCTGTAATAGCCTGGGTCGGTGGACGCTCCACCTTTGTGTAGAGGGATGGCAGTGGCTATTCTCCATTTAGCTGAGATGAAGCTGGTGGTCAGGCTTTGGTTGAATAGGGTGCCTAATGGGGCTGAGAGCTCATGCCTGAGTTCATGTAGGATACAGCCAGGGATGTTGTCAGGTCCCATGGAGACAGTATTATTTGCCTTTGAGATGGCATTAAATACCTGCTCTCTGGTGATGAGGGAGGGGGCAGGTGCTGGGGATGTCCTGGTTTACTAATGGGGGGACAGGGGGTGAAGTTTTCACTGAACCTGTCTGCCAGCAGGTTGGCTATATCTACCACATTTATGTATGTGGTGTTACTGACTACCAGTTCAGAGCAGATTTGTGTGTTACCTTTGAGATTGTGGATGTATGTGAAGAACACCTTGTGATTGACTTAGTGGATGTGGGCAATTTGGACTCGAAGTTATCCTTAGAAGATTTCACCAGTGACCTTATTTGCTTGTTCAGAAAAAGAAATTATTGCTTATAACTTGGTACCTGCTCCTTCTTGGTCCTGGACAGCAATGTTTCCTTTTATTATAGAATTTGTTTATTGCTGCTGTCCACTAGACAGGTTTACTCTTCCTTGAGGAAGATTATTTGGTCCTGTTAGCGATTGCTGAGTCCATACAGCTATGTAGGTGTTCATATACTTTTTTGGTCTAGGCTTGGACATTAGCACTAGAAGGGATGGTGGTTGTGAAGCTGCTTATACCTGCACTCAGAAGGTTGTAGTCAGCTTTGGAAGTTTTTTTTTGTTTGACTCTGACAGGGGGGGGGGGACTTTGAAACTGATCACTTTATGGTCAGATCTTACCAAGGAGGATGACACTGTAGATGTGCTACAGTGGCTACTCATGTTGGTTAGGACCAGGTCCTGGATATTTTCACCTCTTGTAGGGGTGACGATAAGCTGATCCAATGCACTGGCATTGACGAAGTTGTGGAATCTCTGGGCATTCATGTTTGGACAAGAATAGGTCTTCCACTATGTAGCTGAGTAGTTAAAGTCACCCAGGATCAGGGTAGAGGATTGAATCTTGATGGATTCAAGTAAGTCCAGACAGGTGGAGTGGGCATCCTGAGTCATGGTTGGGGGTCTGTAGCTAGCTATGATTTGAATAAGTGTTTTGTCAACAGTTAACTGCACTTGGAGTATCTCCTGTTCATCATACCATTTGACCAGCCTGGAGGTGTGTATACCTTTGATAAATATTGAAACTCCACCACCTTAGGCTTTGTAGCCCTCCTTTTGGGGTCTGAAAGTATGACTGGATGAGTAACCTGGTAAGGTTGGAGTGCTCTCCGCAGCTTTGAACCAGGTATCATTGACTGCACAAATGTCAGCATCCTCCAAGGCAAGGAATGGTGTTTGTCAGTATACATTTTTGCATGGACACTTTTCTAAGAAGAGTAATTCCATGTAGCTTTACCCACTATATATCCAACGGTTTCATCACTTTTACTCTTTATATTTAAAAAAGCTGCACATCAACAGTGTTACTTCGGGCAATATTACAGTAGTATGTAGGGCTGAGTACAGTTCTAATCACTCAGTTTAAACAACTAGCTAGACATTAAGCTTTATTTATTTATTTTTCCTGTCTGCTATGCTGTGCAGCCTAAAGAAGTCCCATAACAGAGGCATTGTTGCAAGTATAATTATGGTGAGAGGAGGTAAAGGCAAGGGTAACAGACTGAATGACACTGGACAGATATAAATATTTGGTAGTCTGTTTTAAAAGGAAGACTTTTTTTGTAAGCCAGTCACCACACATGCTCAGTTATGGCATAAAAAGCACTATTAAGATAAGCAATTAGGGCAAGATAAAGATTTGCATAGGTAAAGGTAGGGTAACAGACTGAATGGCACTCGACATTTCTGCATATTTGATAGTCTGTATTAAATGACAGACTAGCAGCTGTCCCTCATCACAGATTATTTTATAATGTAAGTCAATCATCACACATGCTCAGTTATGACACAAAAGCACTATATAGGATAAACAGTTAATGCGAGCTGAAAACTTACATTTGTAGATTTATTAAATTGGGTCTATGTTAGAATCGCAAAAGCTAACTATTGCGAATACAAGTTCATCGACACATAAATGTCGAAGAACTAATACAGTGAAGTACAAAAAAAGCGAACTGCAGAATGCCAAACGATTCTTTCTTGGCCAGCAGGGTGATTGTGGTGATGAGAAAATAAATCCTTTTCCCCACTTTAGTGCGGTCTTGGAGTTGGTATATTTAAGTAGGGGGCGGGTGTCGGGACTGCAGGGGGGCTTGCCTCCCTGCAAAAATGTTAAAAAAGTGTTTAACACTATGTTTGTTCCGTTAGGTTTACCTTACCTGTATGGCGCTGTTGCTTCAGGGAATGCATTCCGCGTTTTAATTTTCGCTTGTTTTGTACTTCGGTGTATATGTTCTTCGACATTTATGTGTCAATGAACTCGTATTCATGAAAGTGAGCTTTCGCGATTATAATATAGGCCCATTAAACTAACTATAGAGATCGTGAACAAGCCATTAATATATATATCTTCTTCTTCTTCTTCTTTCGGCTTTTCCCGGTTAGGGGTCGCCACAGCGGATCATCTGTCCGCTCATGATTGGCAGTGGGGTTTTACAGTGTCAAATTGCCAGCCCGGCACCCAACCTTCCACAGAAGGCACAAACATGCACACACTCACACCTAGGGCCAATTTAGAGTGTCTAATCCACTTACTGCATGTCTTTGGGATGTGGGAGGAAACTAGAGCACATCGAGGAAACCCACAAGACCACAGGGAGGACATGCAGCCTCCACACAGAAGGTACCCCAACCGAGAATTGAACCGGAGAACCTCTTGCTGTGAGGCGATATATATATATATATATATATATATATATATATATATATATATATATATACAGAAATATATATATAGAATATATATATATATATATATATATATATATATATATATATATATATATACATATAAATTTATTTTTTCAAACACATGAAGGGGCTGCTGCCCAGCAGTCAAATATCACAAGCAACCTCTGGAAATCATTGTCTATAACTAAGTTAATGAAATGTTTTTTCTGCAGGGTTGCAAGTCTTAATGGCCATGACAGTGGGAGGAGCTTGATATGGCAGAGGTCAGAAGTAAGGCCACTTCTTTACATCAAGATCAGCCAGATGAGGTGGTATTTGCAGCTTACATGGATGCCTGATGGCTGGATCTCACTAACGATGTTCCATCTGCAGCCTAGGCCCACTGCGAATAGATAGTGAGGCAGATCCAGGACATATTGGAGCAATCATATCTTTCAATTAGTCTTGGAATGCTTAGGAATCCCTCAGAATGAGTTTAAATCTGTATCTGGGGTAAATGAAGTTTGGCCTGCTCTGCTGCTACTGTAACCCTAAACGGGAAGGAAACTACTGCAGTGAGGGCAAGACAATTATCTTGTTATAAGTACATTCACACAGCTGTACAAAATAAAATCTAACAAGTACATGAAATAAAGTCTTAATTTATTGCCTCAGCAGTGCCAAACATTTAGTACACCACACTTACAAAATTAAAAAAACATATAGACTTACCTTGAAGAGACTAAAACTAACAAAATTAAAGTTGTTTATTCACTTCATACCATAAATGCTTTGATGAGCTACAGTTAAGAAATTATGCAAGAGACATTATTTTAGAAACTTCCGAAGAAAGTCATCACGTTTAGTGAAATGATCAACTGATAACTGAAATAAATACTTTAAATATCTTTACTATGAAACAAAATGAAAGAATTAAAAATTAAACCCCATAAATATTTGACAATGTGGAAACATACCCTTTTCCCTGGAGGGTATTGGCTTATAGTGAAATGATCAACTGATAACTGAAATAAATACTTTAAATATTTTTACTATGAAACAAAATGAAGGCATTAAAAATTAAACCCCATAAATATTTGACAATGTGGAAACATACCCTTTTTCTTGGAAGGTATTGGCTTACAGATTTTGTGAAAAAGCCCTTTCACCAAGAAGTTGACAAACATGAAATTTGAAGGTTCATGATAGTGTAGATGGCTGACTAGACCAGCAAATCCTTGAGGGATGCCATTTTGATCCAGATATCCCTAATGAGTAAACAAAAGTATTATCTTATAATGCAGTATGGGTTTTAAAGTCAATAAGTGCACTAACAATAAAAACACTTGCAAAAATATCTCAACAACAGTAAAAAGAAACAATAATGGATAGCATAGTTTACAGCAGCATTTATCTTAACACATGACATTTCCAAGGGGTTCACACAGCAAATATCACACAAAGAGCCTACACAACTTTACCTGTGTATGTTCATGCAATCCCTTCCATATCTGCAGTGAAACCAACTCTGTTCTATAAAAGCAACTTCCATGGCTTTCCTGGCATATACAGTGATCCCAACATTTTCTTTGTAATAATCCCCCAACCTCCCCCCAACACACACACACACACACACACACACACACACACACACACACACACACACACACACACACACACACACACACACAAGACTCACTGATTCCAAGCTCGCTAACTACATGTTGGTTAAATTGTATAAAGGAAAGAGAGAAAGGTTGAAAGGTTGACTCTCAGGAAGACTGCTGTTGCACACTAGAGAAACCTGATTTGTTCTAGACCTGACTGCAGATGATACATCTAAGCTAAGGGAACATGACTGTAGTGATGCAATGCAAAACTCTGTAAACAACACTGCAAACAAAACTGTGTAAGAAACAGAGACTGAGAAAAGAGCACCACACCTTGATGCTGGAAGTGAGGAGGTCTGATATAGCTGAAGACCCTCTCCATATCTTATAGACTATAGTGTTTATTTTTTTTTTCTAAAAGCACTTGGATGTATTAATGCCTGACACAGTCTCAGTTTTAAAGGGGCAGGAATACATTAATGTAATGCAAGAGCATGATCTGCTTCATTTAAGCCCATACTTTCCCCTCTGTCTATATTGTTGTAGGATAGGAAATGTACATACTAAAAACCAGCACTAATTGATCTGAAGCTGCACATGTATGGATACACAAGCTGAGTTATCTCTTCTGGGACTTAAAGTGTTGAGGATATCACAGTTTCTTCCAGCCCTCATCTAACAAACGGTGTACTTAAAAACCAGACTGAAGGTACACTCCTCCATAAACCAGTTCACTAACAGTAATGAAATAAAGTCTAGAATCTGGGAAAAAGATTTATTTATTTACATTTGTACTTACTGAGACAATGCATCTGAGCTTAAATCCATTTTTTAATGAAAGCCAAGGCAGAAAAATTCCACAGTGAACATATGTATGAAACATTTGGTAACTAATTACATAAAACATGTTTAACAACAACATTTATTATAAGAAAATGAAAAACTGGAAATATTACTATCACCTACACAAGGAATACACTTGTGCAACTGACCAAGTTCACGAAAGATATGTACTGGAGGAAGTCAAAAACAGGAAAGTACAGAAAGACATAGGGCAAGATTCACGAAGCCTCCGTGTAAGAGTTACAAGGCTTACATGGAGGCCGCAGTTAAACGGTGTGACGGCAGCATGCCATGCATATTCATGAGGGCATGCTGAATCACACCCAAGGCTAACACGGTCCGTGTAAGAAAGTAGGGGGCGTGTCCGTAGGGCGAGCCCTGCAAATGGACACGTCCCCAGAAGAATAACAGTCCCGAAAGTAAACCCCCATGATAGAGAGTCCGCGTAAATGTCAATAAACACAACACAACACATGCCCCCATAGACTATAAACATAAAATGGAAAAATGAACATGTTATATTGTTGTCCTCACACCTCTCTCAGGGGTTGAAGGTTTCAAATTTCACACCAAATTACAAACATATGCACATCTGTTGCTGACGAAGAAATGGGCAGCTATGGGCCTTTCCTACATCCCTCCTGCAAAACCCGAGCTTGTTTTCCTACTGTCCTACCCTCTTTATGCCCCCTTTTTCACCACTTTCCTATCTCCCCATTTTCTTTTCTTTAAAAGAAAATAGGGCGGGTGTGCGCGAGAGTAAGCACTTTTAAGCAGTAGTAAGTGGGAGTGCACTTCTGTGCACTTAGCTAAGCGTTTGTGCACGAAGCTAAGCGGCAGTGCGCATGTGTGACCTCCGCGCAAACCAGCGCTAACCCGCTTACAACTGCTTAAAAGTGCCTTAGTCATTCTGAATGACAAGGCCTGCTGTTTTCTCAGCAGCAAAATAAAATACCGCCTTCAGTCTCGAACCCAGGACCTTGGAAACACTAGTCTGCATGACTTATCACTAAACCATGACTGCTATACAAGAACATTGTGCTGAAAGAAATATATCATAAAATAGTAGGAATTAATGTAAAGGGAATATAGCAAGTCTAGTACACAAAGCATGTCATGTATGTTTACTGTCAAATCTAGTGGATTTGTAAAATAGTATTCTGTGATGAGAAACAGCCATGCTAGTTGGTAGCTAGTAGGTAATAATCTCACAGTAGCATCTGGCAAGCCACACACATACTCAGAGCAGGATAAACACTGCCATAGTTGAATAGTTAAGAGACCAGACATAGCAACTGTGACTGAGTTACAGGGATGTCCCTAATGTGAAAACAAATGTCAACTGTGCCCCACTGACACCCTGTGAAATGTACTAACAGTAGGCAGAAAGGTGTAACTACACATGCAATGGTAACTATGAATTACTGAATTTATGCACCACTTGCACGTCACAAATGGTGTAGTAATACATATGCTCAAAATAACCCACAGTCACAACTGCAGAATATCAGAATATTTCATTGGAGTATCCCACTGATATGTATCATTCCATGAGGCTGATAAAAGATGCACCTGAGAGTATCTGAGGCCTGCTCAGCAGCATGATCAAATACCCTTGTAAATGTCAAGGCACACACCATGGCCAGACCACACTGCATGCAGTAACACCCTACCACAACAAACACATAGGGAATTGCTGCCCAAACAGATATAGCAAGCATTACAAGCTGTGAACATAAATGGAAAATAGGAAAGCCATAGCAACACATTACAGGAAAGACACCTAGCAGGCATACAAGGAGTGAATGTAAAGGGCAAATATTGAAGCCATAGCAACAGATTGCAAGAGCCACTGCTACATACCAGTTACACCACAATCCCCACAGGAAAGCACACACACCCATATACACAGTATTTCTAGTCGTAGGTGTCAGTTTACATACACACGGAAAAGAGGACACTGGAGGAAGGAATACTCAGCTTACAGGACAACATGCATTGCAGTGTCTACAACACAGCCTGAAATATGAGAGACATACCAACCCTTACACTCACAGAACAGTGTCCACAGCAAACCAGCATGGTCCCCACCCTGATAATCTGAAAGGGCTATGCCTACCTAACAGACCTTTTTATAACACTGTCCTGAAATCACAGTGAGAACTGCAATCACTACACAACAGGCTGCATGCAATTAGTAAATGCTGGCTAACAATTGGTGCAGAGGCCATCACATGGACATGTGCAGATACCTATAAAAGCATCCTGTACTCCCAGTCCACACATGCAATACTTTCATTGCACCCTCCGGAGGTAGAGACAGAGAGGGAGAGAGAGAGAGAGCGAGAGAGAGAGAAAGAAAGAGAAAGAGAAAGAAAGAAATAAAAAAATTAAAAAAAACAGTAACAACAAAACAAAGAGGTTGACAGCAGGCCAAGTAACTGCAAGCCTATGCAAACAGCTGCAACAAACACAGGTAATGTAAAGTACTAGTATAATATTCTACATACTGTGAACCCTCCAGATGTGTTATTGGTCTGTATCTATGTATATGAAGATGTGCATAGGGCCGGGGACATACTGCAACTGTCACTGAAGGCTCTTCATACATATGTATGTGAAGGTAACTATGTGCACATAGCAATGTGGGTTGTAGTGCAATGTACAAGTAGGTTGTACAGTAATGGATGTTCATCAGTACGTTACTGTGTGTATACATATGTGGAACTAAAAATGAGTGTATATATATATATATATATATATATATATATATATCGTGCATACGTATGTCTATCGAGATATGTATGTCTATCATAGTTTAGTACTGGGCTATCTGCACACAGTGTATAGAATAGATTTAGAAAATTGCGCCTCTGTATAGTAGTGACAAAGTGAAGACCCCCTTACATAATAGCATTAGTTTACTGTGCCTCTGTCTAGTAGTGACACAGAGATGACCCCTGGTGTAAACCGATGATCTCCCATCCACTCGTCAAGAATTCACATGAAGAGAGTCAGTGAGGGTCTCAGCCTAACATGAACTGGGAATCTGTTCCACAGTATGGGAAGCCTCTGAATTATGGATCTGTCCCTACAGCATGTCCTAT